>NW_007378193.1:0-141573 GCF_000475195.1 Diaphorina citri
CTCATCAGGTCCGCCTGTCAGGTCTACCAGATACCTAATGAGCACACACACTGTTTACACTATCAGGTAGACCTGACAGGCGGACCTGATCAGGTGTACCTGTCAGGTCTGCCTGATAGTGAGTGGCTGGCCTTAGACTCGAGCCACCAACCACTAGGTATACTATTGAGGTTGATAAGCTAAGAAGCTGTAGTATGTAGTTATGTACTTGGTAATGTTTCTATACTCAGGATTTCCTTAAATCACCGATTTGTAGCTACAGAAGAATAAAATTAGGAGGTCACCCATTTGTGGCTTTTAGTGTCTGACCCGTGACCGCTACTCAGAAACCTACTTATTGAGGAGCACAGTGGATTTTGGTACATTTACAGATTTTACAGACAGCACCAAAGTTATCTAATACATAATTTCTGGTATACCTACCCACAACCGCAAACATAGCCTGCACAAATAGAGTAAACAGTACTAAATATCGGACTTCAAATGATGTCAAACTAAACATGGGTAGATAGAGCTATCTGTGGGTACTCAATACTCATATACATATTACAAAAAAAAATCATTTTAGCAACACTAAAACGGATAAATTCCATGGTCTAAAATCATATACCTAAACCAGTTTTTCAAAATCAATTCACTAAACAGACATGGAATTTAGTACCTATGTACTTTGGTTCTTAACTATACATATTATTATTATGGGTACTCACTACTCATATCATATGCAGCTCTCCTCATAATTCACAATATACATACACTACACATAAATACATAGGTATATGATTAAGCAAAATACCTATACTTGAATATCTTTCTTGTATATCAAATCACAGCACATGAGTGCAGTCAGAACAGAGCTAATATTGAATTACATATGCAGTCAAACAATACCAGGAGATGCAAAATTTCAGCTGAACACAAGCAAGCACTTGGTGTAGATGCAAAATTCAGTGGACTCTTGTTTACAGTTTGATGGTCACTTTCAAGATATCAAATTTATGTGAAAGCTCCTTCTAAGGCCGAAGCTTACCACGTTGGATTAAAGCGGGATTGCTTAAATGTATCTAGACTGGATTTGGAGATCGGTTGAATTCAACCAAAAGTTATCTCGACTTGGTAAGCCCTAGCCAGCCTAAAAATACTGGGCCACTAGGGAAATAATTAAGAAAGAAAGAGTACTTTATTTTCGATTGGATAGACCTTTCTTTGAACAAGGAAGCTTCCAAGTCAACCCTACTTACTTGAAGTAAGTTAAATAGTTCTTCAAATATCACCCAGCTACTACAGTAACTTTGAGTAAGATAGGTACCTCAAAATAAAAGGAAAGTAAAATAATAATCAGGGATCACTTTGCGATTCACAAAAAGTTACGAATGACAAACAATTCGAATTCTCTACCGCACAACCACTATCTCTCTATTCAACTATCTAGAACAGATAACAGCTAACAATATACATTCTGCTGGCTGGATCAGCTGTTTTGATTTCCTGCCATTCCACACAGGGACTAGAGTTAGGTCAAGGTCGAATCACTTGAACATGACTAATATTGTTCTGTGTGTTCAATGATTGATATTAATTCACTCCCTGGTACGTATATTCTGATAACAATAATAAGGTAGGTAAATTTGACGTGTATTAATATCGCTTAATTGCTTCGATAGAATGGACCATTTCATCAATCTTGGTGAGTTTGGACCGCATTTGGCTTCTTGTTAGCATAAAAGGTAAAATAATTCTTATATGATCCTGGGGATGAAAATAAAAAGAAAGAAAAAATGCTCCTCAAACAAAGCGAAAAACGACCAAAAACCTGGGTGCCCCTGAAATAACTTGAGAACACCAAAGAAATTTTCCAACCATTCTCTCCTCCAAGATCAAATTGCATCCATTGCATATAGACATTCTAAAGCCCTACAGCTTTTGCTGATGATATTGTTAACACCGGAGAGAGAGGGGTTCAAGAATTCCATCGGCAGACACATTACTAACATAACTGCTAAGAGATGTTGCTTCTACATGAGTATTATTATGACTAGCAGCAATATGTTGCGCGTACCTATGTATGCATCACGTCAGTAACCTTCCCCCAAGGCATTAAATTCGAGTTCAAGCTATCCAAGTCTTAATAAAGGAACAATGTACACCATATAGTATACAGGGTTCACCAGACAATTTGGTCAGTCAATGTCCACAGAAGATTCCCTGTTTTGGTGGTGTGGTGGTCAGTACGTTCGCCTAGTAATACAGGAGGGCGTGGCGTGGGTTCAATCCCAGCCGAGGAATGGAATTTTGTCCTTATAATTTGAGAATTTAACCACAATAATATTTAGTACATATGTATAAGATTCACCCCTTCTGCAGGTAAAAAGGGATTTCTGAACTCGAAGCGAAAGCACAGGCGATAAAAGAGGTTAGAGACTACCTCAGGTTCAAACTTTACGAGATTAACCAAACTGCAGACATCACAAAATACTTGTAGTTATAGTAAGATGCCTTTGAATATGCTCCCACTCAAAAGAGAAGAAGAAGGATAGACGATTTCTGAACTCCCTTCTAAATATTATTTGAATTAACTTATAGAACCCATCGATTGAGTGGTCCAGTATGAATGTACTCCAGTCGAGAATCAGAGTTATCTTGTCATAATAGACAAGCTCAGGGGCAAAATGGGGGGTTCGTGATAGTGGTTTGGGTTTGGACTACACACATCAACTCAGATTATGTCTCGTTACTTGAAGTACTGACGAAAACTACATTTATTACATACATAGGTCTAAACTAACTTCGTTTTTGATTGCTACAAGGGTGTACAAAAATGTTGACATCAAGGAAGGTTGGGTACAACTATCAGAAAAAGCGAAATTATTGTCAAAGGCAATCACTACCTCTACCATTCAATGAATTCGAGGTAGGCAGAAGTGTCAGACTGTCAGAGTATACGAAAGACCAAAAATGTCCCTTTGAGCCTTGTCTAAATCACAAAGCTAGGAAAATGACCTAATAATCAATTCCTTTGCATTGGTAAACATTTAAACAACAACAAATCACCTAGTCCCTTCTAGCTTTTTCAGAATTACCATACTTCTTGTGTTTTTAAGTCATCTGAGAGTCTATTAGAATGTGACGTTTTGTTATTTTTGTAGATGTACCTACCCGTACACGCAAAAGGTCGACAATGTTTTGTGAAATTCCATGACTTTCATAGGGAGAGGTCCCCCTGATTAATTTTCTCCATGAAGTCCTATATTAATAGTGAAGTTCCCGGACACGCATCCCAGGGTAAACCCAGGCCTGAATAAATTCCCCCTTACACCCTTTAGGAAAAGGAGAGGTGAAGGATATAGGATAGTGTCCAACTAAAAGCATTGATAAGAACAGTTAGCTGAAGAAAAGTTAGCTGATGCCTCAAGATAAGAAAACTTAAATTGACATGGAAAAAAGGTTTCCTAGTTCATTTAAGCATGAAGGGAGTACCCCCTCTTCCACACATGTATTGGAAAATAAACTAGGTCTCAAGGTTTTCACTGCTTTCTTTAAAGCAACCATGATAATTATACATTGCTATACAGAACTACCTACATATCGCATATTTCAAGTCAATGGAGGGGGTGATATCGAGTGAAGGCAAAAAAATGAAAGTGTCAGAAATGATATCCGTTCCACCAATGAGCATTGGCTTGTGAAATGAAATATAGTTATCTAATGGGACTAGTTACTACTATAATGACACTACTGTGATTCACTAGTGTCTCTATTCAAGCAAAGAGACCTCTTCTGTTCCCTAGGCCAAAGAACCAAGACGTTCATGAATCGTGACAAATACAAATAGGTATCCAAATTGTGCATCAAGGGACCGATTGTGACACACATGGATTTCTCATATAGAACAATGCAGGATACGCAGGAGTACAAGATCGAGTTGAAATCAGGGCCACACCTCGAAAATCTCGAGATCGGAACAAAATCACTTCAAAATAGCACAAACGAAGTTTTTAAACCAAGGGGATGTTTCATGGTCTAACTTTAAAGGTCTTATTGCAATGTTGTGGTCTAACAAGCAAAAAGTGTGGTCAAAAGGTAATACTGGGAATGAAATTTCTATCTGGAAAGGGATTCGAGCCTAGTCGAGAAATCCCATGATTTGCAGAAGTGTTCACTCTACAATATTTGGAAGAGGACAATTAAGTCGGGTAAAAGTATCATCAGAACTCCGAGCTCTTATCATAACGATAATTACCTCTATAATATGACAAGACCTACTACAGGACCTCAGTAACAGTACAGTTTACGTAACAATTCCTTGTCCTATCTCTCTATGCATTGAAATACTAATGCCATATTATATTTCAATATACACGACTCTGAGACTGGGGTTATTATTGTTGTTATCTTGCCCATTGTTTACATTTACCTAATGTATTCGAGTCAACAATGGTTTATAGAGCCGGAGCTGAGGTACATTTTTTCTACCTCATAAGGTACAAAATTTTCTTCCTATGGATCTGATGGGGGTTGCCCTGATTCAGATTCAGGGTCATATAACGAAGCTTTTGGCGAAGAGAAACCTTTGTTACTAATTTGTCCGAAGCATAGGTCCAATTTTCCTGAATCTCGTATTGATTGTCTACATTTTAGGTTACGAAGTATAGTTTTACCTTTGGTAGAATGCTGGACTACACTACATTTTACGGAACAAGGAACAGGCAAACCACTGGCTTCACAATACAGAGGTGTTGGTTAGGTTTTCAATATCAACTGTTCGGAGAGATACAGAATGTAGATAAATGTGCAAGTGCAATGTGGAACAACCGTCAGCAAACACTGCATTGCATTGGGAGAGGAAATAGAGGCGTGTGGAAACAGGGGCCTTGTGTTGGGAGAGAAGGATGCTAAGTTCCATTCTTTTTTTTTAAGAGGTTTGACAGAGGGAACTGTAACTGCTATGGTCTTATCGTCCCGAAATCGAAGAGAGAAGGAAGACAGGATAGTCATAGTCATGCCTCATGGCTGGATCTCGGATTCACTTTCTTCTGCTTGGCCTTCGGTGTGATTTATTTTGCTCGACTGTACCGCAGGTACGGTCGAACTTGGATAGTTCGGAACGCAGTTTTTTTTTTTAAGAGGTTTGACAGAGGGAACTGTAACTGCTATGGTCTTATCGTCCCGAAATCGAAGAGAGAAGGAAGACAGGATAGGAAAAAGCCAGCCGTTCCGAGAACGAACATTATCCCATCAGGATAAAATCCGCCCCGGGCGGAAATCGAACCCGCGCATACAAGGCAGACGCACTACCAACTAAGCTAACTAACTCAACCTTTGCTGTTTCTTTAGCAAGGAAATGTCAGGCTGGTATACTCCTTGTTTAACGTCCTCCAGTTAGTATTCTATTCTATAAAATGTTAGTTAAGCAATATACTGCCCTAGGTATTTCACGAAAAGTCCGCCACTGATCGAAGTTATTAATTTATAAATAGCGATTTTATAGCTTTAATAACAGTTATCAAGTTATAATTAGGTTCTTAGCTCGGCTACCTAATGACGAATACTAGTACCTAATAAAAGACTAGTATGTTTTGATACCCAACAGTTACCTAGATTGCTCATCATCCTCTATAAATGCAAAAAGCACGTACTTTTACGTCAGATAGCTTGTAAAAAAATCTTAAGTATCCCCAAAAATAGATTAACAACCCCACTTGAAATCGCAATGTCCAACTTCAATAATATGTACAACAACTTGGACATTAGCATGAATATAGGGGAAATCATAAAAAGATTAAAATGTAATATCTAGCTAGGTAGTCAGTACCTTGACTACATAGGTAATTTTAGTTATATTATAAGCTCCAAATTCACTTAATTGTATTTTACTGAATTGTATTGTAAACTATCCCATCTGGGATTTTTAATAAATAAATAAATAAATAAATTTTTTTCAAAACATTCCAAATCAAAACAAAAAGCCCTCAGGAGGTGCTGCCACCACAGTGGTGAAAATTGGTACTAATTATTTTTAAAAGCGGGATTTTGATTTAACCCAACAGAAATGTGTAACTCTTTTGAATGACAAGTATTGTACGAATGTGCACACGCCACCACAAGTAATATTACCGTCAAGGTAATCATGCCGATTTAGACTATGTTTTGTTGAGGTGGCCTTTGATGGGTAGGTTTTGGTTTTGCCTAGAATTCTCGAGACTTCATCTTTTTCTTTGTTTTTTTTATCTTTGCTGCTGGTTGCTCATAGCCTCCTCTGCACATTTACAATGGTTAACTATATCGTCAAGCCGGTCATCTGCATTTTGTAATAACCTCTGTTGTAGCTCTCTGTCCTTCAGTCCTAATATTATTCTCGACTTCACGATATTTTCTTCTTGCTCCCCAAACTCACAATCCTTGGCTAATCTCCGAAGTGTCGCATAGAAGTTCTGGAATGACTCATCATGTTTTTGATTGATTGAAAAAAATTGAACTGAGCCATGACGATGTACTTTTTAAGGCTCAAAGTGCTTTTCTAATGCTTCTAAAAGTTGCTCATGATTGGGATTCTGGCGACGAGGATGGGATTACAAAAACTCACCTGGATCACTTCAACTCACCTCACCTCAACAAAACAGACTAATTTGTTTTAATTAGGCCTTTTTGCTAGGAGATGAGTGTGTATTTACAATAGCTTGTTTGCTTTCCACATCCGTGAGATAGGCATAACACCCTCACAGTGTTGGAAGGATTGGGGGTTTGAAAACCCCTTGGACGCCCAGAAAGAATATCTGGATTTTTGCCCCTGCATTACACCATTTTTTTAATTATTTTCATGCATATCCACTTGCTACTTGCCCCAGACCATAAAGTGTCTTTCAACATAAAACTGTGGTCCAAGGGTCAGTAACCTAGGTACACTACTTGCTTACCCTACGTTACTATGTACTTGGGTAAATATAAATAATTGACATGTAGGTATAACAAATGAAACCAATATTATCAGGATAATAGTTATCTTTCAATGATTGCTAATAATTCTGGTTCACCATAGGGCAATGTTAACAGCAACAGGATTTTTCTACAAGAGGTTTGTTCCTTGCTGGCTCAACCAGAATTCTTGCTGACAATAAAACACTCATTTCCACCCATTTCCTAGTTTTGAAAATATGAACTGAATTCTATAGTTTCTCAGTACATTGTAAAGGTTCCCTATTCTTTAAGTTATCTGGTATTTACCTCAAATTATTATGTCCTTAGATACCTACCTGAGAAGAGTTGGTGACCTACCTTCCTTTCTGTTTCCACTTTTCCCTTGAGCTCGAAACAGGATAAAAGTTTATCTAATAGTCGGTTTGTTATCTTGGAGATCTTGTACCGGGGTCTTGGGCAAACTTCAAACAGTTCAAAGCGAAACACATAAGTACGTACAAACGTACATATATTCAAACAAAATACGAACAAGTCCTACAACGGTCAAAATACACATACACACATAACTGCAACTGCAATGGTCAAAACACGACACATGAAAATAACATCTAACAAATTCAAAAAACACATAGATTAGTGAAAGTAAAATCTGACTTACGTACGTCTACTTAAGTACCTATGTCCCCCCAAACATCAAAAGATAATGACTACTACAAAGTTCAATAGTCATTCACCCTGCCTCTTTTTTTATTATCTAAATATTTGGTCCGGCCAAGCTGATGAGATACAATTTGAGGACAGGTTGGACACCCCTGATGTAAGAATTTACTATGCGCGGTATCAAACAACCAAATAACCAGGATACCTTCGCACGAGCATTGTATTCCACCAAATTGTCTAATGTCTATGGTTCAGGAGAAAGCAAGTATAACAAAACATAGGAGAGAGAGAACCTAGGTATAATCCCAGGCAGTGATTTGATTGATTAAATTATTGTGCAACTGATTGAGACCAAACTGTGGCCGCTCTGTAAGATCGTACAATTACTCGGATCACAACACGCAGTCCTCCAAACCGATTAATGGTCTGTGCTTAGAAACCTGCCTGACAGATTAAATAAGTAATACTCGTATATAAGTACATGGATCTATGTATACGCGTGTCATTTCTTTGAAAAAAAAAAAAAACAACAACGAATACCTATACGAGAGTTGTTGTACAAAGACAATAAGATCTTTCATAGGGAGAGGTCCCCCCCTGATTAATTTTCTCCATGAAGTCCTATATTAATAGTGAAGTTCCCGGACACGCATCCCAGGGTAAATCCAGGCCTGAATGACTCTGTTACGATAAATTCCCCCTTACACCCTTTAGGGAAAGGAGAAGTAAGGGAGAGGGGGTGGTACCAAACTAAAAGCAATGATAGGAACAGTTAGCTGAAGAAAAGTTAGCTGATGGCTCAAGATAAGAAAACTTAAATTGACATGGAAAAAAGGTTTCCTAGTTCATTTAAGCATGAAGGGAGTACCCCCCTCTTCCACACATGTATTGGAAAATAAACTAGGTCTCAAGGTTTTCACTGCTTTCTTTAAAGTAACCATGATAATTATACATTGCTACACAGAACTACCTACATATCGCATATTTCAAGTCAATGGAGGGGGTGATATCGAGTGAAGGCAAAAAAATGAAAGTGTCAGAAATGATATCCGTTCCACCAATGAGCATTGGCTTGTGAAATGAAATATAGTTATCTAATGGGACTAGTTACTACTATAATGACACTACTGTGATTCACTAGTGTCTCTATTCAAGCAAAGAGACCTCTTCTGTTCCCCAGGCCAAAGAACCAAGACGTTCATGAATCGTGACAAATATAAACAGGTATCCAAATTGTGCATCAAGGAACCGATTGTGACACACATGAATTTCTCATATAGAACAATGCAGGATACGCAGGAGTATAAGATCGAGTTGAAATCAGAGCCACACCTCGAAAATCTCGAGATCGGAACAAAATCACTTCAAAATAGCACAAACGAAGTTTTTAAACCAAGGGGATGTTTCATGGTCTAACTTTAAAGGTCTTGTTGCAATGTTGTGGTCAAACAAGCAAAAAGTGTGGTCAAAAGGTAATACTGGGAATGAAATTTCTATCTGGAAAGGGATTCGAGCCTAGTCGAGAAATCCCATGATTTGCAGAAGTGTTCACTCTACAATATTTGGAAGAGGACAATTAAGTCGGGTAAAAGTATCATCAGAACTCCGAGCTCTTATCATAACGATAATTACCTCTATAATATGACAAGACCTACTACAGGACCTCAGTAACAGTACAGTTTACGTAACAATTCCTTGTCCTATCTCTCTATGCATTGAAATACTAATGCCATATTATATTTCAATATACACGACTCTGAGACTGGGGTTATTATTGTTGTTATCTTTCCCATTGTTTACATTTACCTAATGTATTTGAGTCAACAATGGTTTACAACCCATGGCGAGGTTTGGTTTAATGCAAATGGTTAATAGCCGAAAAAAAATATATTTTTATAATCACTCCGAGTAGGTTATAGTATGTTACACGTAAGTAACTGAATTGAAAAAAGTTAAGTTTGATGATTAAGGCTACACATAAGCAAAATACTTGTTAGAATTTGTTTTTAAACCAAGTGAGGTTTAGGATTCACTTGGGTCTGAACCTACTTACTTAATGCTTGATGATATTTTTTCTCACTTTAAGTAAGTGTATAAAAAACAACGGATTGGATTAACTTTTTAATGTTATCCAATCAATACAGGTAGGGACATACTGTATAAGAGGTAAATTATATTATTAGTTGAGTAGAAACACTTACCCTTCTATTCCTGATCAAGGCTGATCCTCGCCTCTTGGTCTCCCTATCCTTCACCGCCTTGTTGTGTCTCTTCTCATCACTACTCATGTCCCCATCATCAGTACTTTGGATGGATTTGCCCATCTCCAGCTCCAGTAGACTGTTCACAGATCCTTTCTCCGACATGGACAATACATCTCCTGATAACTCACTCTCACTAGCGACCATGTCATTCCTCAGAGCTTCATTACTTGACTCGGTGCTGACTTTGACTTCAGATACATCAATCAGACTCACTCTGAATGGTTCTGATTTCTTACAAACACTCATTGCACTCTCATCACTTGCACTTATTTGTGATTCCAGTTTAGCACGAATGTTCCTTACATTGCACCCTTGCTCAAGTGCTACAATATCAGTTGCAATGTTCTCAGCAAGATGCTTGCCATCAGTCTCTTCATTCGGTTTTCCATCCTGCGTCTCACTGGAGTCATCTTCATCCAAGAAGTTGTAAGTGGTATGATTGATTTCATTCAAAGACTCTGTCACTGTTTCTAAACTTTTCTTCCTTGTCGTTTCGTCAGGTTTGTTATCACTAGTCTCACTCCCTTGAGAGCCAAAGTTACTTTTCTTTGCCCATTTCTCTCGCTCGTATTTTGTTTTGAAACTCCCGTTATGTTGAAGTCTTGGGCTTTGTGTGGACTCTGTAGGGATCACGGGGACAGTATTATAGTGAGGTAGGCTCGTGGGCTCATGAGAGAAACTTCGTATTAAGTTATTGACACTATTGTTATTGTTACTAGTGTAATATTTTATATCATCCGAAGAGACAGACTTGATAATTTGTTTACTAGTTGGTTCAGTAGATACCCTGCTAATACCATCCAATGAAGTAGAACTAACCGAATGGCTTTTAGGAAACCCTTGAACTTGGTCCAAGACCTCTGCCTGATTGTCCAGAGATGATTTCGAGGAACTTATGCTCAATTTACTAGAGGAGTTATTCAGAGGAAGAGGGATACTAGAGGAGGAAACAGACAGAGAAATAGAAGATGTTTCATGATGTGCTACTGAGTTATCTGTAATACTATCCACAGAGTTGGTCATTTCATTGTCCACTACAAACCCATTGCCATCAGGACGTAGGTTCACATAGTCTGCTTCTTCTTCCTCTTCTTTCTTTTCATCCTGAACAGACGGGTTGGGAGCACAGGACTTTTGATAGGATTCATCATTGATACATATGATCCTTGTAGGGAATGATAAGTTCTGGTAAACTTCAATCACGGAGGCTTGCTCCTTGGTGACTTCATTGTCAGTAGGAATATTCTCATAGGATGGAATCACAGGGAATATTGTTCTCTTGGCAACTTTAGGTTTCTGTTTGATACTTGAGTTGTTGTCAATAGAGATTGCTCTATCCTTAACACTCACAAATCCACCTTTGTCATTGCCTTCCGAATAAGAACGAGTTTTCTCCATGGTGGGGTTAATATTTTCCACATTATTTCTATTTCCATTGCTAAGTTTCTTATACACTTCAACATAAGAGGCAGGAACATAGAATGGCTTACCACTGCTTCGAATCACTTGCCACCAATCTTTGTTGGTTTTCTTGATTAGGAAAAGTTTCTCTCCCTCCTGGATTCGAACATACTTGCCATCCTTAGTAGAATAATCAAAGTCATATAGAACTTTCAGAGTGACATCCTGTAGTTCCATGATGAAGTAAAGTCAGATTAAGCATTATTCCCTTCTCTGAAATCAGAATAACATTAAAAGAGAAAATAAGACAGGAGGAAAATAGAAGTGTTTCAAACTTTTAGAATAAAAAAATAAGTTAAGTAAGTAGGTATGTATATAAGATATAGATAGATATCAACCTTTCAACTAGAATGGTACATGGGTCCCTAGATAATTGGCTTTGGGCACATACCTACTTGAGTGTAAACTGAGCTGCTAAATAAGTAGTGTTGAATTTGGAATGCAATCAATCTATTTATTCAAGTACTTTAAGTACCTATCTAAAGTATGTATGGTTAAATTAAAATATCAGATTGGTATTTGTTATCGACCTACCCCATACTTACTTTAAAATAATAATGTCAATTAATTAATCAGGTTTAATTTCAAGATTCAAATACATGCTCTACATAAGTACCTAATTATTAATGTGTCAAGCATCTCATCTTTGAAAACCAGTTTGATGAAGTACAGTTTACTCATCAAGTGTATAGGTACCTAGGAGGTAAATACTAACAGCTTTGTATGTAAGCATGTACTATTATTATAAACAATGCTTCTTACTAATATAAAGCTTATGTAGGACAAAAATGACTTCATATGCCAAAATAATCACACTTTCTGTACAAAGATGTAATAAAAACATAAAAGGGACATACTACAGGATATGTTGACACAGACCCCATCAGTCTAATGTAGCAGTTGTTTCATTGCTATGAAATGAAAACAATTTTAATTTGGAAGTTTTTTTTTTTTTATAAAAAAAAAAAAACTTTTTTTTTTTTTTTTTTTTTTTTTTTTTTTAGAAATAGGCCCACATAATATAATCATGGTAAGTAAACGATGAAATTTCAGTACCTAAGGGGAAATCATCTTTTTGTACTTATATAAATGGTAGGTATAATTTTAACTTACTTATACCTACCAACTTAAAACAATATGAATAGGTGAGCAGCACTGAGTACCCCCAAGGGTACGGAATGTATGACTGAGATATTGGATATTGAAATTCTTTAGATTAGAGTACCTCTACTAATTCTAATGATAATGATTACAAGTACCTACCTATAACAAACTTATGGCCTAGACCTAGACCACAATCTGAATATAAATTTAGTTGAGACCAATCCCTAATTACTTACCTGAACTTTAACCAAAAACTTAAAATCAAACAATCGTACAGCCTAATTTTTTCATAATTTTAATTTTAACTAAGCCTAAACTCAGATGTCCTCACCATTAGACTATGATCAACCAATTCAACCATAGGTCTACAGTGTTATGATAAGCTCTGTGTGTAATTTTATTTTCCTCTCGCAATTTTCATGATAGTATTTTTGCCCCTGCATTGCACCATTTTTTTAATTATTTTCATGCATATCCACTTGCTACTTGGCCCAGACCATAAAGTGTCTTTCAACATAAAACTGTGGTCCAAGGGTCAGTAACCTAGGTACACTACTTGCTTACCCTACGTTACTATGTACTTGGGTAAATATAAATAATTGACATGTAGGTATAACAAATGAAACCAATATTATCAGGATAATAGTTATCTTTCAATGATTGCTAATAATTTTGGTTCACCATAGGGCAATGTTAACAGCAACAGAATTTTTCTACAAGAGGTTTGTTCCTTGCTGGCTCAACCAGAATTCTTGCTGACAATAAAACACTCATTTCCACCCATTTCCTAGTTTTCTGGTTCACCATAGGGCAATGTTAACAGCAACAGGATTTTTCTACAAGAGGTTTGTTCCTTGCTGGCTCAACCAGAATTCTTGCTGACAATAAAACACTCATTTCCACCCATTTCCTAGTTTTGAAAATATGGACTGAATTCTATAGTTTCTCAGTACATTGTAAAGGTTCCCTATTCTTTAAGTTATCTGGTATTTACCTCAAATTATTATGTCCTTAGATACCTACCTGAGAAGAGTTGGTGACCTACCTTCCTTTCTGTTTCCACTTTTCCCTTGAGCTCGAAACAGGATAACAATATTTTGATAACACACGGAAGAAGTTAATATTTAATTTAAAACACAGATAAAACGTAGGTAAAACACTGATATTTATCTTAATGAGTAATGAACAAATTAAAACGGAGAAGACGAAATAAAATAAAACTAAAACCAAATCCTCAGACCAAGAACCACAAACTTCTGTCAGTCCTAGCACTCCTAGCTCGTAGGAGGCCTTGCAGTGTTGCCTGACGACCTAAATTATTTCCCCCCATTTTTGTCCCACGAACGCGAAAAAATTCCCTTTGTTTTTGAAAAATCCCTGAATATCCGTTATCAGCTTATCAGCCTTGTCTAAAGTGTTCGGCTCAAAGTTCTCAAATTTCTGCTTATTCTCAAATACACATATAGTGGGTTCGATTCCAAAAAGATTTAATTAACCTACCTATGGCCCCTGAGTCTGATTTCTGTTTTCCAAATAGGTTATAGCTCCAGCATTTTTGTGGTGACATGATATCAATCTAACTAAAAACAAAGTATCATAAAGTATGTTATACCTTCCAAACATCAGTTACGGTACAGCAAGATTTTTTTTATGATCCAATGGACCACTCTTCAATTTAAAAGGGGGTAATGCCCTCAAAAAGGTTGGGAGCCACTGCACTTGAGCCATTCAATCGAAAAAAATCCCCCAATTTTCCCTCGACGAAATAAAATCCCCTGGATCTAGGGGGAAAATTTCTCATCTGGCAACACTGAGGCCTTGGATCCTTCACAGATGATAAGTGAATGAAAACAAATCAAGTTGATATTTCCACCGCTAGATTACAGCACCTGATGAGGATTCGATTTTCGAAGATCGAGAGAAGCGAAATCTGCGGAAGTGAAATAGATCAGTTGCGCTTACTCCAACGGAATTTTTATTTTTCTTCTACGACTTCTAGATCCCAAGATAAATCGATTTAAAAAAGGTAAATCGTGAACTTTGACGTCACGGCATACGCTCCCGTAGGCGATGACGTCACATCAAATGTCCCGAGCAAAGCTCCCTCGCAGGCAACGCATTAATGTGTTTGTGCGCATACGTTTCTGCGCAGTTCTTTCTGCTCCTCCGCTAGCGCGCTTGCATAGTGGCGCTACCTAACGGACGAAAAAAACAACTGCGTAAAGTCTGACGTCACACATATTTGAACTCTTTCATTAGAACGGAAAATAAAAATTGAATTTTCGACCTTTTACATTTATTTTTTTGGAGTTTTGACCTCATATTAGGATTCTTCCCAACTTTTTACAAGGGAATCAACCGTTTATTAATAATTTTTACTCATTTGCAACTGCTCCATTCTAATACTGAAAATTCCAATAGTGAAATTCTAATAAGAAACACTCTGCCGAAGTGAAATTCTAATACCTATAAGGCGGAACATAATCTAGTGGGAGAGGTGAAAGGAAAATAAAGCAAAGCTTCAAGAACTCGAAAAATGCATTTACATTATCGATTAGTAAACAGTACGAATAAGGGGGGGATGGTATCCAGCTGTAATAGGTACCAAATTAGCAGTGGCGGCGTTACAACACGTTCCACAAGCCCCCTCCCCACTAGTCGTTCCGAGAACGAACCCTATTTGTATAGGATTAATCCCCCCCTGGGCGGGAATCAAACCCGCAACCTTGTCCAAGCCAACTGGTCTGGCACTTGGGATTAAAAAAAAATGTTTGTTAGATAGAGGGAACTGTAACAAATAATGTCTCATCATCCCGAAAACGAAGAGAGAAAGAATACAGGATAAGGTTATGCTTCTTACTAATATAAAGCTTATGTCGGACAAAAATGACTTCATATGCCAAAATAATCACACTTTCTGTACAAAGATGTAGAAAAAATTCAAGGGACATACTACAGGATATGTTGACACAGACCCCATCAGTCTAATGTAGCAGTTGTTTCATTGCTATGAAATGAAAACAACAACTCAATGCTTCTTACTAATATAAAGCTCATGTAGGACAAAAATGACTTCATATGCCAAAATAATCACACTTTCTGTACGAAGATGTATAAAAACATACAAGGGACATACTACAGGATATGTTGACACAGACCCCATCAGTCTAATGTAGCAGTTGTTTCATTGCTATGAAATGAAAACAACAACTTAAACCATGAAATTTCAGTAAGGGGAAATCATCTTTTTGTATATAAATGGTAGATATAATTTAAACTTATATCTACCTACTTAAAACAATATGAATAGGTGAGCAGCACTGAGTACCCCCAAGGGTACGGAATGTATGACTGATATATTGGATATTGAAATTCTTTAGATTAGAATACCTCTACTAATTCGAATGATAATGATTACAAGTACCTACCTATAACAAACTTATGGCCTAGACCTAGACCACAATCTGAATATAAATTTAGTTGAGACCAATCCCTAATTACCTGAACTTTAACCAAAAACTTGAAATCAAACAATTGTACAGCCTAATTTTTTCATAATTTTAATTTTAACTAAGCCTAAACTCAGATTCCGGTCCTCACCATTAGACTATGATCAACCAATTCAACCATAGGTCTACAGTGTTGTGATAAGCTCTGTGTGTAATTTTATTTTCCTCTCGCAATTTTCATGATAGTATTTTTGCCCCTGCATTACACCATTTTTTTAATTATTTTCATGCATATCCACTTGCTACTTGCCCCAGACCATAAAGTGTCTTTCAACATAAAACTGTGGTCCAAGGGTCAGTAACCTAGGTACACTATTTGCTTACCCTACGTTACTATGAGGGACAGTATTATAGTGAGGTAAGCTCGTGGGCTCATGAGAGAAACTTCGTATTAAGTTATTGACACTATTGTTATTGTTACTAGTGTAATATTTTATATCATCCGAAGAGACAGACTTGATAATTTGTTTACTAGTTGGTTCAGTAGATACCCTGCTAATACCATCCAATGAAGTAGAACTAACCGAATGGCTTTTAGGAAACCCTTGAACTTGGTCCAAGACCTCTGCCTGATTGTCCAGAGATGATTTCGAGGAACTTATGCTCAATTTACTAGAGGAGTTATTCAGAGGAAGAGGGATACTAGAGGAGGAAACAGACAGAGAAATAGAAGATGTTTCATGATGTGCTACTGAGTTATCTGTAATACTATCCACAGAGTTGGTCATTTCATTGTCCACTACAAACCCATTGCCATCAGGACGTAGGTTCACATAGTCTGCTTCTTCTTCCTCTTCTTTCTTTTCATCCTGAACAGACGGGTTGGGAGCACAGGACTTTTGATAGGATTCATCATTGATACATATGATCCTTGTAGGGAATGATAAGTTCTGGTAAACTTCAATCACGGAGGCTTGCTCCTTGGTGACTTCATTGTCAGTAGGAATATTCTCATAGGATGGAATCACAGGGAATATTGTTCTCTTGGCAACTTTAGGTTTCTGTTTGATACTTGAGTTGTTGTCAATAGAGATTGCTCTATCCTTAACACTCACAAATCCACCTTTGTCATTGCCTTCCGAATAAGAACGAGTTTTCTCCATGGTGGGGTTAATATTTTCCACATTATTTCTATTTCCATTGCTAAGTTTCTTATACACTTCAACATAAGAGGCAGGAACATAGAATGGCTTACCACTGCTTCGAATCACTTGCCACCAATCTTTGTTGGTTTTCTTGATTAGGAAAAGTTTCTCTCCCTCCTGGATTCGAACATACTTGCCATCCTTAGTAGAATAATCAAAGTCATATAGAACTTTCAGAGTGACATCCTGTAGTTCCATGATGAAGTAAAGTCAGATTAAGCATTATTCCCTTCTCTGAAATCAGAATAACATTAAAAGAGAAAATAAGACAGGAGGAAAATAGAAGTGTTTCAAACTTTTAGAATAAAAAAATAAGTTAAGTAAGTAGGTATGTATATAAGATATAGATAGATATCAACCTTTCAACTAGAATGGTACATGGGACTCCTGTAGGCGATGACGTCACTTCAAATGTCCCGAGCAAAGCTCCCTCGCAGGTAAAGCATTAATGTGTTTGTGCGCATACGTTTCTGCGCAGTTCTTTCTGTTCCTCCGCTAGCGCGCTTGCATAGTGGCACTAACTAACGGACGAAAAAAACAACTGCGTAAAGTCTGACGTCACACATATTTGAACTCTTTCATTAGAACGGAAAATAAAAATTGAATTTTCGACCTTTTACATTTATTTTATTTTTTTGGAGTTTTGACCTCATATTAGGATTCTTCCCAACTTTTTACATAGGAATCGACCATTTATTAATAATTTTTACTCATTTGCAACTGTTCCATTCTAATACTGAAAATTCCAATAGTGAAATTCTAATAAGAAACACTCTGCCGAAGTGAAATTCTAATACCTATAAGGCGGAACATAATCTAGTGGGAGAGGTGAAAGGAAAATAAAGCAAAGCTTCAAGAACTCGAAAAATGCATTTACATTATCGATTAGTAAACAGTACGAATAAGGGGGGGATGGTATCCAGCTGTAATAGGTACCAAGTTAGCAGTGGCGGCGTTACAACACGTTCCACAAGTCCCCTCCACCCTCGTCGTTCCGAGAACGAACCCTATTTGTATAGGATTAATCCCCCCCCCCGGGCGGGAATCAAACCCGCAACCTTGTCCAAGCCAACTGGTCTGGCACTTGGGATAAAAAAAAAATGTTTGTTAGATAGAGGGAACTGTAACAAATAATGTCTCATCATCCCGAAAACGAAGAGAGAAAGAATACAGGATAAGGGAAAGTTAGCCGTTCCCAGAACGAACTGTTTAGGATGAAGTCAGAACCGGCGCGGGCGGAAATCGAAGTGACCTAGCGCTTAAAAGGCAGGTGCGCTACCGTCCAAGCCAACTAGGCTGGCACTAGTGAGTTTGTTTCGAATGCTGAAATTTATTTTAACCAAGTACCTAGGTAGTACCTAAATCTACGCCACTGGCCTATCTAGACCTTTTAGCAGCATGCTATTTACAGGGCTGAGTATTGCTGCAGTAGAAATCTAGTCAACAGACGATGTTTATTTTCAAGTTTTCGCTGTGGTTACCTCCAAACATACCTCACTTAACTCATCAGGGAAAAGATTTATTCAGTTTATTACTTTCTGCTTTTCTTCCTTGTCGTTTCGTCAGGTTTGTTATCACTCGTCTCACTCCCTTGAGAGCCAAAGTTACTTTTCTTTGCCCATTTCTCTCGCTCGTATTTTGTTTTGAAACTCCCGTTATGTTGAAGTCCTTACTTTCTATTTTTGTCATGGTGTAGACGTAAATGTACATTCGTGGGATTTAATTTGACTTTGCATAACACTTGGTTTTCCTAGATTGTTGTCCGTGTGGACTGCAATAATCTGTGATAATATGTGTAATATAGATAGGTAATTCGAATTCGACTGTGGAATAGGTATGTAGGTAATTTATAATGGATAGGTATACCTAGATTATTTATCAGTCAATTCCGCACTTTGATTGTGAGAAACAAAACATCTAAAACTGGGGAGAGTTGGGAAACTGTTTAGATAAAAGGTCGTAAGTGCCTCAATAATTGAAGAATCTTCTCTCCCTCTTAGGTTGTAGGAAAATGAAAAGTGGGGTCGATCATCATCGACCTTTCCTTATCAACCTCGACAACTTCGAGTCTCAAGAAGCTATCAACTCGCCCTATGTTCTCACTAGTCCACGGTCATTGAAAGCTTGTAAGAAAGCAGGAGTCAAGGTGGGTATCCTGAAGAGGCCAGCCATCCTCAGTGGTGAATTTATGCTTTTTAGGTGTTTCCCGGAAAAAGCTTGAAAAAAAAAAGAGGTTTGATGGAACTGTAACAGCTAAGGCTTTAGCGTCCCGATGGCGAAGAAAGAGGGAGACAGGATAGGAGAAAACCAGCTCTTCCGAAAACGAACCTTATCTGTTTAGGATAAAATCCGCCCCGCGCGGGAATCAAACCCGCGGCCTAGCGCTTACTAGGTAGACGCGCTATCAACCAAATTACTTTCTATTTTTGTCATGGTGTAGACGTAAATGTACATTCGTGGGATTTAATTTGACTTCACATAACACTTGGTTTTCCTAGATTGTTGTCCGTGTGGACTGCAATAATCTGTGATAATATGTGTAATATAGATAAGTAATTCGAATTCGACTGTGGAATAGGTATGTAGGTAATTTATAATGGATAGGTATACCTATAGATTATTCATCAGTCAATTCCGCACTTTGATTGTGAGAAACAAAACATCTAAAACTGGGGAGAGTTGGGAAACTGTTTAGATAAAAGCTCGTAAGTGCCTCAATAATTGAAGAAACTTCTCTCCCTCTTAGGTTGTAGGAAAATGAAAAGTGGGGTCGATCATCAACCTTTCCTTATCAACCTCGACAACTTCGAGTCTCAAGAAGCTATCAACTCGCCCTATGTTCTCACTAGTCCACGGTCGTTGAAAGCTTGTAAGAAAGCAGGAGTCAAGGTGGGTATCCTGAAGAGGCCAGCCATCCTCAGAGGTGAATTTATGCTTTTTAGGTTTTCCCCGGAAAAAGCTAGAAAAAACTTAAAAAAAGAACTGTAACTACTAAGGCCTTAGCGTCCCAATGGCAAAGAAAGAGGGAGACAGGATAGGAGAAAACCAGCTGTTCCGAAAACGAAACTTATCTGTTTAGGATAAAATCCGCCCCGCGCGGGAATCAAACCCGCGGCCTAGCGCTTACTAGGTAGACGCGCTATCAACCAAGCTAATTAGGGCAAAATTGTGATATAGGCATGTAAGCATTCTCGACACGCCTAGAATTGCCCCTTAGAGTCCACCCATATCGATGTACCAAAACATCAATAAATTATATATATATATATATATAAAAAAATTCCAAAGGCCCAACTTCTGAAACATTCTGTGCAGTCGCGTATATTATACTCTAGGTAGCTCCCTCAGATGTTGAAATTGGAAGGGCGGAACGCTACCTCGCTCCTCAATAACACTTATCAAACGGTTAAATACAAGTACATATTTGGACAGCATTAAGCAGAAAAGAACCACCCAAAAGGCAATTTCCGTCATGAAATATGGACGGTTCTTTTCTGCTAAATACTGTCCATTTAATATAATTCTACATACATATATTTCTCCTATGCTTTTCTACAGAAAGTGGCAAGTGCAAATAAGTTAGAAGAACTAAGGCATCAAGAAAGAATGGAGGAACTGCTTGAAGAAGATAAGTTTCTGAGGAGCCAGAAGATCAAGGAGTTACACGAAAGAGAGGACAGAGGAAAATGCGCGACGAGTTGAAGAACAAACAGACTCGCTTCCACTTCTTCCAAAGGAAATCCCCAGCCAGCAAATACATCCACAAGGGTAACAACGCCAAGCAAAGACCCCCTCCAGCCTCTATAGTGAAACATCGCGTCACCCTGACCACAGACAGCGATGAATCGAGAAATTCCCCTCTCCACTATGCGAAAAAATGCGCGACGAGTTGAAGAACAAACAGACACGCTTCCACTTCTTCCAAAGGAAATCCCCAGCCAGCAAATACATCCACAAGGGCAACAACGCCAAGCACAGACCCCCTCCAGCCTCTATAGTGAAACATCGCGTCACCCTGACCACAGACAGCGATGAATCGAGAAATTCCCCTCTCCACTATGCGACGGCAAACACAGGGTATACGGCTACGCCACCTCACAAGTATACGAGTACGCTAGAAGTTCCTATGGCGACTACCAGGCGTGACTACACTGAAAATTGCCCCCGAGGGGACCTGACGAAACCTGATGACTGCCGAAGAACGGAACCGGCCAAAGTGTTTGTGCGCCCTCCATCTTGCAACACAGTCAGTGCTTCGTCCCCAGAATGTTACAAACCAATGTCCTATTCTACTCCGGCGTTTAACCCGTCATATACAGTCCCTAGTGGCAGGTCGCCACTGTGTGAAAGAAAGTATAGTGATCCTGCTGTTCCAAATGCGACGAGGCATGAGCTTCGTCATATACAGTCCCTAGTGGCAGGTCGCCACTGTGTGAAAGAAAGTATAGTGATCCTGGGGTTCCAAATGCGACGAGGCATGAGCTTCTACCTTCCAAAGCCAGTGCACCGCGCTCGCTGCATTTTGCAGGTAAGTAGGTACCAAGTTGATGAGGATTTGGTGCTTTCCAAAAATCCCTTGAGCTAGCCTTCACTAGGTCACATTGAAACTTTAATTATAATACGAAGCACAATAAAAGCTGAGACTCATCGTCTTATCAACTTAAATCACGACTAAATTATCTATAACGAAATTTTACATTATTTACTTAAAAGCTGTAAAATTGTTATACCAGTTGCAAACGTAAGTGAAAAGCCATATGAACGGCATTTGATGTATTGCTTTCCAGTATGGATCGGGAACTCAAGAGCCAGCAGGCTAAACAAACAGTGCGGGAATTAGAAGAGGGACTGGAAACCTGGCAAGATCACGTGATGCTCTGTAAAATTGTTATACCAGTTGCAAACGTAAGTGAAAAGCCATATGAACGGCATTTGATGTATTGCTTTCCAGCATGGATCGGGAACTCAAGAGCCAGCAGGCTAAACAAACAGTGCGGGAATTAGAAGAGGGACTGGAAACCTGGCAAGATCACGTGATGCTTATGCAATGGGATGCTCTGAGACGGTCCGAAGCAAATGCTCAACTTCTATTGGCTAATAGACGACTGCGAGTGGAGTGTGAGAATAAGGAGCGCATGTTGCAACACTCCAGGAGATACAGGGAGTAAGCATAAGTACATAGTTCAATAGGAAGATAGATTAAGCATAAGTAGTTCAGTAGGAAGATGGATTAAGCATAAGTTCAATAGAAAGATAGATTAAGCATAAGTAGTCAAGTAAAATAAAGCACTAATGGGTCATCAAAGTTCCTTTGATTTTGAAGAGACAGTTGCGGAACAAAGAGACAAACTGAATTAAAGTACTGAACTCTGTCTTTGACTTAAACATCAACAGGAGAAAAGTGGACGAAGCCAGAAAGTTGCGAGGCATTATCGATGAAATACGAAACAAAGAAGATAAAATCAAACGCCTTCAACGGACCAGAGAAAGAGAGGTGACCGAGTGTCGATTGAGAGCTCACTCTGCTGCTGAGTTGAGGGAGCAAATAAGGTGCTCAAGTTTGCTCCCCAGTAGGAGAGGATAGTGTCCGAATAAGAGACGCCGAAAACCTTGAAATATCTGATCTTTTTTCCCTATCATCAACAGGAGAAAAGTGGACGAAGCCAGAAAGTTGCGAGGCATTATCGATGAAATAAGAAACAAAGAAGATAAAATTAAACGCCTTCAACGGACCAGAGAAAGAGAGGTGACCGAGTGTCGATTGAGAGCTCACTCTGCTGCTGAGTTGAGGGAGCAAATAAGGTAACTGCACATATCAGAACTAAAGTAGTTACTACCGGAACTATTGGAACTAAAAGAGAACGACCGGGGTTTCCAGTGTAAAAACGGCTTATTCGAAAGGGATTTCCTCTTTCAAAAGTAGCCTATGACAAATCTTAAGGTGTCTACACATAGTCGACGGCCGTCGATTGACGAGGTGAATCTGTGTTGTTGAGGCAGTGTACGGTTTCAGTCAATATCGATCGAGTCGATCGACGGCGTCGACTATGTGTGAACAGAGCTTAATATTTAAATTTTTCTATTACAGGAACACGTTAACCCCGGAAACATTCGACAGGAAAGTAAGCAGGGTTAACATGGAGCTCAGAGTTTCCAGTAGGCCTCCATCTGCCTCTCCCACTCTCATGCGATCTCACATCCGACTGGGTTGAAACCGTTAAACCGTGTATGAAAAAGAGAGCTTAGAGCATAACCTCAAGATCATGAAGCAAATATTGAAATTGTATGAACCAAAAATATGGCGGACCTTTTGGTGCAGAAGTTCTAAATTCAAATAACTCCAGATTTCAATTGACTTCTTTCTAAATAATAAAATAATAATAAATAAGCAAACCTGATTGGCTGATTTCAAAATTTTAAACCAATCAGATTGCATAATCAAGGAACTAAACCGGGTTTAAACTCTGATTGTGACTCAGTGTCCGTGTAACGAAACCATGAGAATTAATTCTAATTTGAATAAGAAGTAAAATTGTACTTTTAGTTCTCTGAAGTCAGCCATGTTTTTGGTTTCCAACAAAGGAGTATTACTAAAAATTACATTTTTTCCTTCCTATGGGATAAGGAAAGTAAATAGACCAATTATAATTATTTCCCTATTTAGTTAAAACAAAAACAGACTGTTCTCATTGAGATATACATAGGTGAAAGATACCGTGTACCTTTTTAATTACATTTAACACTTTGACTCCGTCCTGGGACTTTTCATTCAGGCTTGTTTCAGATTGGATCCTTCCTATGGGATAAGGGAAGTAAATAGACCAATTATAATTATTTCCCTATTTAGTTAAAACAAAAACAGACTGTTCTCATCGAGATATACACAGGTGAAAGATACCGTGTACCTTTTTAATTACATTTAACACTTTGACTCCGTCCTGGGACTTTTCATTCAGGCTTGTTTCAGATTGGAAGCGTAGACGCGCAACTTTCTCTTCGTTACTCTCTTCCTTTTCACTTTTTGTTGCAACTCCAACACCAATCAAAGTGGTAAAATTAAAATGATACACTTCTTTTTGTTTAATAATGCAATTAATTTAATAAAAATAAGAAATAGAAAAAATTAAAAAAAAGACCATAATTAAATAATAATAAAAAAAATCATATGAGAATATACAGTATGCAGTATAAATGGAAATGATAAACTGAAGAAGGGGGAGTGAGCTCTGTAATATACTGCGGTAATAACTATATGGCAAGAGGTATCTACACATTGAACCTGTCTCAAAAGTGGAGAAAGAATAAATCAATGGATTATCCATTTTGGTTAAGAGAGCATGTGAAGGCCGGGGCCACAATCGTTAAACTCTGTTTTAGTATAACTCTTGGACTAAGCAATCAGACTCCTTAATCCAAGAGTAACAAGTTCAAACTCTGATAAATGGGCTTGCGAGCCCATATAAATATCGGAATGATACATCCTAACTTTACCGTGGTATATTACAGAGCACTGTGTCCATGTCCTCCAATTTTTAAAACTACAGGACCGGGGAATTCTATAAAATACGAGGATCTTGAAAATTTTGACAATGGAGCAGTTGCAGTTGGGAAAATATTATTAATAAAAGGTCGATTCCTACGTAAAAAGTTGTGAAAAATCCAAATCTGAGGTCAAAACTCCGAAAAAGTAACTTTAAAATGTCGAAAATTCAATTTTCAACTGCCGTTCTAATGAAAAAGTTCAAAGAGTTGTGACGTCAGATTTCACGTCAAAATGCGCAGAAACGCTTGCGCACAAACAAACGAAGCGAGAGTCATGAATTATGACGTCATCGCCTACGGGAGCGTATGCCGTGACGTCAAACTTCACGATTTTTCGGTATTTTTTTAAATCCGATTTATCTCGGTATCTAGAAGCTGTAAAGAAAAAGAAAAATTCCGTTGGTCCTCCTCATTTTTCCTGCTCTATGACTTTGAAACATCACCCAAGTAAGCGCAACTGATCTATTGGAAAACCAAGTGAGGACATGAATCAAATGTGTACTTTTAGAAGAGATCAGGATTCGAAGACTTTCCTGAGCAAATTTCTCCATATATGTAGGTAGAATCTTCTTATAGGTAGAAGGATTGCGTAAACGGAAGCAAAAATATTTGATACTTTGCAAATTGTGGTACAATAATACTGACTTCGTTCTTATAAAGATACCAACAAGAATGCTTTTTAGCTTGAAATTGGTAGAATCAGAAAACAATATTACTTTCTGTTCAAATTATTAAACATAAATCTTATTTAAGGATGGATGCGGAAAATCAATGCATTTCTGGAGGTACAACCGTCAATCCTTGACTTAACAGATTGGTAAACCATTAAAATTGAAATCAATCTAACAAACAAAACAACAACGATTGATGCTATCGTGATTTGATGAACATATTGACTAAAAAATAACATGTTTGAAAAGAAATGATAAAAATTATTATTGTGTACATGTGAAGTTATTATGTAAAGTCTTTTGCTTTCGAATAATCAACAATTATAATGCGTTATATGCATACTTTCTTTTAAGACTAGGGGATTGTATTTCCCATTACAAAAAAAAAAAAAAAAAAAAAAAAAAAAACTCTTGAGGTAAATCGAGTAAAAGCTTAGTATTTTCCAATACCAAAAGAGAACTATCCTTTACAAACAACTTTGTATAACACAGTCTAATCTTTAAATTAATAACTTAAATCAGTGAAATATATGTTTATAAACAAGTAAATAAAGCTTACAATAGAAGGCAGTGTCTTGGCTTACGTGCAAAATCAGGCCCTATCCCGATTGGTTGAAAATGCTGATTATGACCAATCCAAAGGTCTTCATTGCTCGTAAGCAAAGTGCATGCCCAACAACATTTGACATGATATGATACACAAGGGTACTAACTTATATTCTACAGTCGAAATTCCTTAACAAAATAATTTATACTAGGTATTGTTTACCAGAACATTCACAAAACAATTTAAACTGTCGTTTATCAAACATTAATCTTCAAGGAAAAAGAAAAGGGCCTTTAGCTTTTCTTTCAATTTTTAGACTAACCTGACTTGATGAGACATTTATACCCTATCCTGAACCCTTTTTCTACGGTAGGTTCGATATATAATTCAATTCGAAGGTACGTATACATGCATCCCAATTGTCTTGACACTTATTTCGTCTAATACAAGCGAGTTACAAGCCGTTCTTTGTAGAGGAAGAAGGGAAGGAAGGAAGGAAGGTGTAATAATGGTTATCTATCGATACATCCCACCGAGCCAATTATCAAGCCTAACCTTCCCGGACAATGAATAGGTGGTCCGCTCGTCTTGTTCCATTTCAAGTCGACAGTATAAATAAATTACCATTTTTCCTATTTTCATTTGATGAGTATTCCCTCTGGTAGGCAACTCATGCAATTGAAGACGTTAGAAGGAATGTCAAACGTTCCCATATTTCAACCTCGAGACTTTTCTTCTAATCAGTTCTCACTTTCTTAGGGGAAGCATTGTGCACACTTCCATTGGCTGACTTGCCCGAGTCATCACTCACTTCCTCTCCACTCGAGGAGCTTCGTAGATCATCGCCCACCTAGAAAAGAGAGAAGAAAATCAGCTTTTGATATAGTCGACGGTCGATCGACGAGGTGAATCTATGTTGTCGAGGCAGTGTGGACGGTTTCAGTCGACATCGATCGACGGCCGTCGACTATGTGTGAACACAGCTTTAGGTATCATCAAATGGCATAGAACCTATTCCGTTTGATAAAAGAAAGTCAAAAATATTATGCAACTAGCCTCATGTTAGTCCATTTTTAGGTACTCTGAGGTTTTTCAAGTCTGCGCTTGCTGCACACAAGTCAACAATCATTTCAGCATTGAATAAGAGAAACGTTGGTGGTTTTACTCAACTTGTGCTTTACAAAACCGTTTTCTTTTGATTGTTTCATATAAAGTTAAAAATAATGAAGCTTGAAAGACTTTTTACAAGCATAAAAACAAGCCCAGTTGTAAATGCCTCATGTTAGTCCATTTTTAGGTACTCTGAGGTTTTTCAAGTCAACAATCATTTCGCTTGCACACAAGTCAACAATCATTTCAGCATTGAATAAGAGAAACGTTAGTGGTTTTACTCAACTTGTGCTTTACAAAAACGTTTTCTAGCCTAATTAGCTTGAAGGGCAGCGCGCTTACCTTGTAAGCGCTAGATCGCGGGGCCGATTCCCGCCCGGGGCAAGCGTTATCCTAAACAAATGAGGATCATCGTTCTCGAAATGGCTGGCTTTCTCCTATCCAGTCCTCCTCTCTTCGATTTAGGGACGTTACAGTTTCCTCTTATCAAACCTCTTCAGAAAAGAGAAAGAGATTACCGGTGCTGGGGTAAAGATACTCATGTCCTTAACGTAATCCCTAGCTAGCCCTTCCAGTAACAAGTTAAACGAATGGCTTGGCCAGTTAGAGTATTGAACCCTGTAGAGAGCCAGTTACCACATTATACAGTAAGTATGTATTTCTAGTGTTAGTTCGTAGATTCGTAGAAGCTTAACCTATCCTTTAGAGCTGTTTGTCCTACACCTAAGCCTCGGAATTGGGCATTATTTATACTAGGTATTGTTTACCAGAACATTCACAAAACAATTTAAACTGTCGTTTATCAAACATTAATCTTCAAGGAAAAAGAAAAGGGCCTTTAGCTTTTCTTTCAATTTTTAGACTAACCTGACTTGATGAGACATTTATACCCTATCCTGAACCCTTTTTCTACGGTAGGTTCGATATATAATTCAATTCCAAGGTACGTATACATGCATCCTAATTGTCTTGACACTTATTTCGTCTAATACAAGCGAGTTACAAGCCGTTTTTTGAGAGGAAGAAGGGAAGGAAGATGTAATAATGGTTATCTATCGATACATCCCACCGAGCCAATTATCAAGCCTAACCTTCCCGGACAATGAATAGGTGGTCCGCTCGTCTTGTTCCATTTCAAGTCGACAGTATAAATAAATTACCATTTTTCCTATTTTCATTTGATGAGTATTCCCTCTGGTAGGCAACTCATGCAATTGAAGACGTTAGAAGGAATGTCAAACGTTCCCATATTTCAACCTCGAGACTTTTCTTCTAATCAGTTCTCACTTTCTTAGGGGAAGCATTGTGCACACTTCCATTGGCTGACTTGCCCGAGTCATCACTTACTTCCTCTCCACTTGAGGAGCTTCGCAGATCATCGCCCACCTAGAAAAGAGAGAAGAAAATCAGCTTTTGATATAGTCGACGGTCGATCGACGAGGTGAATCTATGTTGTCGAGGCAGTGTGGACGGTTTCAGTCGACATCGATCGACGGCCGTCGACTATGTGTGAACACAGCTTTAGGTATCATCAAATGGCATAGAACCTATTCCGTTTGATAAAGGAAAGTCAAAAATATTATGCAACTAGCCTCATGTTAGTCCATTTTTAGGTACTCTGAGGTTTTTCAAGTCTGCACTTGCACACAAGTCAACAATCATTTCAGCATTGAATAAGAGAAACGTTAGTGGTTTTACTCAACTTGTGCTTTACAAAAACGTTTTCTTTTGATTGTTTCATATAAAGTTAAAAATAATGAAGCTTGAAAGACTTTTTACAAGCATAAAAACAAGCCCAGTTGTAAATTGCATGAAAGCAAGAATTAGAAGCATAAAGAACACTATCACAGCGAAAATTGTCACTCTGGGCATTAAAGAGAAAACCATTTCGTGAATTTTAAAGAACAACAAATTTGTTAAATCCTATACCCTTTGATTTGGGTATTTTAAAATAACAAAACTTTTCATAATAGATGTGTCAGTAAATTTGAATAAAATGAGGCAATTTGAAAGAAAAAACTACGGTTAATAGTAAATTGAACATTTTCTGGGCTTTACTTTGCATCGACCAACGTGACATGACATGGAATTGAAGCCAAAGACTAGATGATAGTAGTTCTTTATTTTGAGGTGATTGCCGCCCGAGGCGGATTTTATCCTGAATGGATAATATTGGTTCTAGGAGCGGCTGGCTTTCTCCTATCCTGTCTTCCTTCTCTCTTCGATTTCGGGACGATAAAACCTTGGCATGAGTTACAGTTCCCTCTATCAAACCTAAAAAAACCCCCTTTGAGGTTATCATTTGTTTTATTTCTTCGGAATCGGAGAACCAGAAACCATCCGTTTCTCCTATTTTGAAGAGACAGTTGCGGAACAAAGAGACAAACTGAATTAAAGTACTGAACTCTGTCTTTGACTTAAACATCAACAGGAGAAAAGTGGACGAAGCCAGAAAGTTGCGAGGCATTATCGATGAAATACGAAACAAAGAAGATAAAATCAAACGCCTTCAACGGACCAGAGAAAGAGAGGTGACCGAGTGTCGATTGAGAGCTCACTCTGCTGCTGAGTTGAGGGAGCAAATAAGGTAACTGCACATATCAGAACTAAAGTAGTTACTACCGGAACTATTGGAACTAAAAGAGAACGACCGGGGTTTCCAGTGTAAAAACGGCTTATTCGAAAGGGATTTCCTCTTTCAAAAGTAGCCTATGACAAATCTTAAGGTGTCTACACATAGTCGACGGCCGTCGATTGACGAGGTGAATCTGTGTTGTTGAGGCAGTGTACGGTTTCAGTCAATATCGATCGAGTCGATCGACGGCGTCGACTATGTGTGAACAGAGCTTAATATTTAAATTTTTCTATTACAGGAACACGTTAACCCCGGAAACATTCGACAGGAAAGTAAGCAGGGTTAACATGGAGCTCAGAGTTTCCAGTAGGCCTCCATCTGCCTCTCCCACTCTCATGCGATCTCACATCCGACTGGGTTGAAACCGTTAAACCGTGTATGAAAAAGAGAGCTTAGAGCATAACCTCAAGATCATGAAGCAAATATTGAAATTGTATGAACCAAAAATATGGCGGACCTTTTGGTGCAGAAGTTCTAAATTCAAATAACTCCAGATTTCAATTGACTTCTTTCTAAATAATAAAATAATAATAAATAAGCAAACCTGATTGGCTGATTTCAAAATTTTAAACGGCAAGGTAGGTATTCTTTGAAATCTCGGTACATATTGTCTTTCGTATGAAAATCTACGACTTTTGATATAAATATAACGTAGTACCTACCTAGGTAACTCAGGTTAGTCAGGTTAGCTTACCAACTTGGATTTGTTACAAAGCATCAACTTCGCACTTTTCAAAACATGTAATGCCCTTTTCCCCCCTAGAAGTGCGGTGTAGGTACAAGACACATGACTAACCTGCGGATTATCCAGAAGGGGAAGATATAGTTCCGAGTGAAGAGCCAGAGGAAGGTAAACGCTAGGAAGAGGATCTCACATGTCTTGTCGAACTTGGCATACTTGGCCATTTTGGCCGCCTGAAATAAGAAGAATAAAAAATTAATTACACATATACGTCCAAGGTTATTTTCACACAAAGAAAAGGTAAAAATTCTCTTCCAGTTGATCCAAACTGCATTCCTATCTCAGAATGATGTCCTATCTCACAATCCACATTAAATGACAGAGAAAGGATGCAAAATACTTCGTTTTCACTTGACTAGGAACACAAAGTGAGTATAACTCGATTTAAGTTTAACTCTCGGATTAAGCAACCATTTCAGTCAATCAGATTGGTTAATACGAAAGTTAAACTTGATCCGAGTTCAAATTCACTTTATGGCCCCCGCCGAAAATGGTTAGACTACAAAGGTAAAAGGACTTTTCAGTCCCAAGTTCCTAACTCCGCAGGATTAACAAGGTTTATTCTTTTCTAAAATAAAGCACCTACTAATATTATGAAATGGGTAATAGGATTATTTTCAATACAAGCGTATTACTCATCCAATCCTTCTTTTCCCCATTCATTAGGCATAGGCATTCTACATTCTGGGACACCTTGTACTCGTATACACATTCCTTTCGGCACTCATTGAAGTCATGTTTGATCAATAGAAAGCGTACAATGTTTCAATTGAAAATATTCATGTGAGTGTTCAAAATGAGGAAAGATGAACCTGTCTCAAAAGTGGAGAATAAATAAATCAATGGATTATCCATGTTGGTTAAGAGAGCATGTGAAGGCCGGGGCCACAATCGTTAAACTCTGTTTTAGTATAACTCTTGGACTAAGCAATCAGACTCCTTAAGGGCATAGGCATTCTACATTCTGGGACACCTTGTACTCGTATACACATTCCTTTGGGCACTCATTGAAGTCATGTTTGATCAATAGAAAGTGTACAATGTTTCAATTGAAAATATTCATGTGAGTGTTCAAAATGAGGAAAGAAAGAGATTCATAGGTAGATTCGTAAACGCTTAACCCAACTTTTAGAGCTGTTTGCCCCTACACCTGAGCCTCAGAATGAGCTTTCTGTGTACGCAATTAAGCTGGGGAAAGGGATAGTAAACCAAATGTGGCAAGGAAAAAAAGAAAGTGAAATGTTGAGATTGTGTTCAAAATGAGGAAAGAAAGAGATTCATGGGTAGATTCGTAAACGCTCAACCCAACTTTTAGAGCTGTTTGCCCCTACACCTGAGCCTCAGAATGAGCTTTTTGTGTACGCAATTAAGCTGGGGAAAGGGATAGTAAACCAAATGTGGCAAGGAAAAAAAGAAAGTGAAATGTTGAGATTTAAGCTTTCCAATTTAAATTCAATGAGATCATTAAGCTAGTTGCGTCAAAAGTTACTATCAAAATGCTTTCCCAACATAAAAAATCGTAAAAAAAGCATGGCTTCGTTCGTTGAATTAAATAAAATGTGAATGAACGCGATTCAATCTATGTTACTTCTACATAGATTCTTATCTTGAATCACGGTCATAAAAAATCGTAAAAAAAAGTATGGCTTCGTTCGTTGAATTAAATAAAATGTGAATGAACGCGATTCAATCTATGTTACTTCTACATAGATTCTTATCTTGAATCACGGTGGAAGTCATGAATTATGACGTCATCGCCTACGGGAGCGTATGCCGTGACGTCAAACTTCACGATTTTTTCGGTATTTTTTAAATCGATTTATCTCGGTATCTAGAAGCTGTAAAAGAAAAAGAAAAATTCCGTTGGTCCTCATTTTTCCTGCTCTATGACTTTGAAACATCACCCAAGTAAGCGCAACTGATCTATTTGAATCACGGCAGCAATGTGGCTTATGTTGAAATATTAATCAAATCTTCTCCTCGGTTGTGAAATACTACCGTTGATACCAGCGTCTTGATTGCCTGATAAGCCTCAACACAGCTGATAGTGGGACCCCTGATAATGTTAATCACTCTGGCGAGAAGGAAAAAGTGGAAGCAAGTACGGAGATATTCTAATGTGAGCCTTTATAACACAGAGAGAAATAAACACGAGGTAGATTTAATGAAGAACTCAACTAGTATGCAAGAAGGAAGTTTCAATAAAGAATAGAATAAATAATTGGAAAGCTTGGTTGAGAAGCATGGCATCCAGAAATAAACACGGGGTAGATTTAATGAAGAACTCAACTAGTATGCAAGAAGGAAGTTTCAATAAAGAATAGAATAAATAATTGGAAAGCTTGGTTGAGAAGTAGAGATGTTGTTTGGGATAAGGTATTTTTCATTAGCCGATCTTAAAAGGAAAATACAGGTTTTCTATGGGTTTTAGGAAATGGGAAATTCGAGAGTTGCTAATGTATAAGAAATTCAAATTTTCACTCCATGTGAGTATACATAATAATGTTCGTAAGATCGCGTCGTATCGCACCTTTACTTACTTACGTCAAATTATTATCTCTAGAATCGTTTCTTGTGGAGCAAAGAAATTTTGCTACTTTGGCCCTCTTTTCGTTATTTTTATGGGTTTTAGGAAATGGGAAATACGAGAGTTGCTAATGTGTAAGAAATTAAAATTTTCACTCCATGTGAGTATACATAATAATGTTCGTAAGATCTTGTCGTATCGCACCTTTACTTACTTACTTACTTACTTACTTACGTCAAATTATTATCTCTAGAATCGTTTCTTGTGGAGCAATGAAATTTTGCTACTTTGGCCCTCTTTTCGTTATTTTACAAATGACCTTTGTTATCATGTTTTATCAATTTCATTTTATTATTTTAAATGTACACTCGCACACATTACTGTAAAAACAAATTCGAGATAAATATTTCGTAAGTAGGTATAGGTTATCTCTGGGTTAACCTTGCATAATCAGTTTGGTAGCTACCTGTAAAATGCCCGAATTAAAATTCAAAAATTATTTAAATATTGTAAGTAGGTATGAAGGTATGTAACTCTGTTTGTAGGTGTTATGTTTATGAAATTTTGAGATTCAAAGAGAAAGTAGGTAGGGTCAAAATGAACAAACATTATCAGGGTAGTTGGGGGAATGGGGGATAATGAAACACAATTATTAAATAATAAAGACATACCCCTTCATTAATAATTTATTATACTTTCACAAGGGAGGAAAATAAGCAGCATAGAAAAAATTAACGAAAATGTAGATAGAAAATAAAGAAGAATGAAGATGGTCAAAGAAGTGATTGTATCAGGTAATGGGTACAAACAACTTTGTATAACACAGTCTAATCTTTAAATTAATAACTTAAATCAGTGAAATATATGTTTATAAACAAGTAAATAAAGCTTACAATAGAAGGCAGTGTCTTGGCTTACGTGCAAAATCAGGCCCTATCCCGATTGGTTGAAAATGCTGATTATGACCAATCCAAAGGTCTTCATTGCTCGTAAGCAAAGTGCATGCCCAACAACATTTGACATGATATGATACACAAGGGTACTAACTTATATTCTACAGTCGAAATTCCTTAACAAAATATTTTATACTAGGTATTGTTTACCAGAACATTCACAAAACAATTTAAACTGTCGTTTATCAAACATCAATGTTCAAGGAAAAAGAAAAGGGCCTTTAGCTTTTCTTTCAATTTTTAGACTAGCCTGACTTGATGAGACATTTATACCCTATCCTGAACCCTTTTTCTACGGTAGGTACGATATATAATTCAATTCCAAGGTACGTATACATGCATCCTAATTGTCTTGACACTTATTTCGTCTAATACAAGCGAGTTACAAGCCGGGGTCGGGCAGCACTTCCATCTCTTGGCATTTGTGCTCCTCCTGACTCACTTTTGATAATAAGAGAACTTCTTTCAAGTTACACTTAACAAAAGAAAGTGAGTGTTCAGATATCATTTTTCTGTGATAATAATAATTAAAATACTTACCTCAAGGAAAATGTCAGCACAGTCATGCACCAATAGCACCAGAGTTCCGATCCTGGTCAAGTTACAGATCCAGGAGAAGGATAGCAAACAGATGGTGCATATGTGATGAAGGAACATCTGCCAGAAGTCTTTCCTTTTGACATCAAAGAATTGGGAGACAGCCAGAGAGTAGTAGAAGGACAGCGAGATCATGTAGTACCACCACACATCACTTGGAACACTCTAGAATGAGGAAACAGTCATGATGTATTTTTATTCTAGCAAAAAGAAAAAAAATCCTTGAAGGCTGCAACTCCTTTGGCTACCTAGCATTTTTACACATTATGAAAAGATTGACATCAATCATCTATATCTAATTCAATCCTGGCTGCAGCTTCCTTTTGAATAATCAAATGAGAAATTTTGAAATAATAATGTGGCAAATAAATGTTGCCATTTTTAAAGGTGTAGATTTAAGGAGGTATTTCCTCAACCACATGTTTCTAGGTACAAAAATCTTTTGCAAGGCGAAGGACCATGCATTGACTAGAAGTTAAGGCCCTTAAAGAAAAAATTTATAATTTGTAAAATCAAAAAGGACCATTTTAAATTGAGCAGAACTTGGGTACCTACCTGATGAGGGTAATTGACCCAACATGTGTCCATATTCTGAAGGACCATGCATTGACTAGAAGTTAAGGCCCTTAAAGAAAAAAATTAGAAGTTGTAAAATCAAAAAGGACCATTTTAAATTGAGCAGAACTTGGGTACCTACCTGATGAGGGTAATTGACCCAACATGTGTCCATATTCCACAACCATTCCTTATCCCACAAGCAGACAAGTCCAAACCCAAATGAAAAGAAGTAGTAGATGCATCTCCAGCTATAAAAAGCAGTTTAAAATTTTCATTATAATTTATCTGACTAGATCAACATTGTTAAGAAACTAGTATTACAATCAGGGCAAAATAATAATAACAAAATAGATTCAGCAATACTAGACCTAATTGACAAGGTTTTTAGTTATGAGGGTTTTACCCTTCATTCAGTGAGCAGAGACAAACTACAAGCCTACTCACTTAAAGCCACCCAGCTTGAGTGCGGGTGCGGCTGAGAAAATTTAGCAGCTCATGACTGCTCAGATGTTCATGTTCACTCATCAAAATACCAACCATGCAAAAACTGCTTAACTTTCACCACTGGCTAAAGTAAATAAAAAATTAATCAAGTACCACAGTAACTATGTAGTTACATCACATCACTCAACATTTATCTCACCTGCTCTCACAAAATTTGACTAGAACTGAAGGTTTTCCTTGAGCCTTCATTAATCTCAACAGTTGTAAATTGCATGAAAGCAAGAATTAGAAGCATAAAGAACACTATCACAGCGAAAATTGTCACTCTGGGCATTAAAGAGAAAACCATTTCGTGAATTTTAAAGAACAACAAATTTGTTAAATCCTATACCCTTTGATTTGGGTATTTTAAAATAACAAAACTTTTCATAATAGATGTGTCAGTAAATTTGAATAAAATGAGGCAATTTGAAAGAAAAAACTACGGTTAATAGTAAATTGAACATTTTCTGGGCTTTACTTTGCATCGACCAACGTGACATGACATGGAATTGAAGCCAAAGACTAGATGATAGTAGTTCTTTATGCGACTAGGACTAATTTTCTAGAAAACAAAACAATTTTGACCCAAAATTAGCACTTTACTAAACAAAGGAGATACTACTATTGTATATACCTACACATCTACAGTATCCATTAATTATGTTTAACAAATATGTCCGCGGGCCGGGTATCGAAAAATGTACGGTTCGGTCGTTATTCGGGAGCCAAGTTCCGTTAATTGGTCATATCTTTAGGGCTTAATTTGGAAAGAGCTTTCCGGACGATAGTACCTTAGTAGGCGTTACAGTTCCCTCTATAAAATCATTCGAATCTTTAAAAACAAGGTAAATTTGTCCTGGGCCCCCAAGGCAAGCTTGTCCCTGGGCCCACAAGTCGAGCTTTCCTTCGTGTCATTTCGTGTGTACTCACCTCTCCAGCGTTGAAATATTGGACAGCAATCTTCATGATAAGCCTGGTCCAGAAGGAATAAAATGAGGCAATTTGAAAGAAAAAACTACGGTTAATAGTAAATTGAACATTTTCTGGGCTTTACTTTGCATCGACCAACGTGACATGACATGGAATTGAAGCCAAAGACTAGATGATAGTAGTTCTTTATGCGACTAGGACTAATTTTCTAGAAAACAAAACAATTTCGACCCAAAATTAGCACTTTACTAAACAAAGGAGATTCAAAGGACCGTTCTACTATTGTATATACCTACACATCTACAGTATCCATTAATTATGTTTAACAAATATGTTCGCGGGCCGAAAAATGTACGGTTCGGTCGTTATTCGGGAGCCAAGTTCCGTTAATTGGTCATATCTTTAGGGCTTAACTTGAAAAGAGCTTTCCGGACGATAAGACCTTAGTAGGCGTTACAGTTCCCTCTATAAAATCATTCGAATCTCTAAAAACAAGGTAAATTTGTTCTGGGGCCTACAAGGCAAGCTTTCGTCCCTGGGCCCACAAGGCAAGCTTTTGTCCCTGGCCCCACAAGGCAATCTAGTCCCTGGGCCAACAAGGTAAGCTTTAGTCCCTGGGCCCACAAGTCAAGCTTTCCTTCGTGTCATTTCGTGTGTACTCACCTCTCCAGCGTTGAAATATTGGACAGCAATCTTCATGATAAGCCTGGTCCAGAAGAGATGCAGAATGAAGAGCAGGATGAGAAGACCATTGAAGATGTAGTAGGCGGGGAACATTGTGTTGGCAATCTTGGGCGCATCCAGAGCGGTACTGGAGAGAGAAATAAAGAACTTTTTAAAACAGCCTGCCTAATTAGCTTGAAGGGTAGCGCGCTTACCTTGTAAGCGCTAGATCGCGGGGCCGATTACCGCCCGGGGCAAGCGTTATCCTGAACAAATGAGGATCATCGTTCTCGAAATGGCTGGCTTTCTCCTATCCAGTCCTCCTCTCTTCGATTTTGGGACATTACAGGAGGAATTTTAATTGTGTTAAGCATAAATGCTTGTCACAAATTTAATGTCGTTCCCTGCTTAATGCACTACGCTAAATTTTATGACTTGACTTGGACTCGAACCACCAACCTCCAGATACGAAGTCCACCGCGCTAACCACTGCACCACTGAGATTGGTTTGGGACGTTACAGTTTCCTCTTATCAAATCTCTTCAGAAAAGAGAAAGAGATTACCGGTGCTGGGGTAAAGATACTCATGTCCTTAACGTAATCCCTAGCTAGCCCTTCCAGTAACAAGTTAAACGAATGGCTTGGCCAGTTAGAGTATTGAACCCTGTAGAGAGCCAGTTACCACATTATACAGTAAGTATATATTTCTAGTGTTAGTTCGTAGAAGCTTAACCCATCCTTTAGAGCTGTTTGTCCTATACCTAAGCCTCGGACTGGGCCTCTTGTGTATGGAATTAAGCTGACCAATAGTCAATGACTAACCTGCGGATTATCCAGAAGGGGAAGATATAGTTCCGAGTGAAAAGCCAGAGGAAGGTAAACGCTAGGAAGAGGATCTCACATGTCTTGTCGAACTTGGCATACTTGGCCATTTTGGCCGCCTGAAATAAGAAGAATAAAAAATAAAATACACATATACGTCCAAGGTTATTTTCACACACAAAAAAGGTAAAAATTCTCTTCCAGTTGATCCAAACTGCATTCACTCGATGTCCTATCTCACAATCCACATTAAATGAGAGAATGGATGCAAAATACTTCGTTTTCACTTGACTAGGAACGTTAAGGCCGAGGGGGGGGGACAGATAACAAGAGCAGCAGCATTGAGCCTTCCATTTTAGTGAAGGCAGAGCTGGAAGAGACGAGTTCACCTCCACTGGTTGCCAGTAGGAGACGACGGAGAAGCTCTTCCACCCCGGTCAATCTGTCGCTGAGCAATCCGGAAGTACACAATGAATCTAAGGTAAGTCCAATAAAAGGATTATTAGATAGTCAAAAGAAACTTGGAAAGAAAGTGTGTTACAAACAGGAGCAAATTTACCAATACCAAATCAGCCGATTCTTATCAAATAAAATTATCTATATTAATCCGATGAGAAGGTCACCAATTAGCAGAAAATGATGTAGATATCTATTTTTCTTTTGATTTCAGTCGCCCGAAAATAGTCATAAACCTCTAAGAAAAAGTTCCTCTCTGGTCGAATCGTCGAGTGAAGAAGAAGTTATGCGATCTACCAGCGCTGAGAAAATCGCCACGCGACTCCAGCAAGAAATCGAAAACCAAGCCCTGTTCTATCGGAAGCGGAAATCACGTTACATGGATTACTACAACAGCAATACCATTGATGATGTGGAAGAGCAAAGGAAGTTGCAGGAGAAAGTGCAACAGCAAACAGCGCCCGAGAATTACGTGGTTATGCCTCATCGGAAACGCAGACCTGGCTTCCACAACTCCCCCGCCCAGAATCCACCCTTCATACCGTTCTCACCCTCCTACATTGATGAAATTTCGTTTAGGTGAGTCACGACTGCGGCCTATTTAGGTATTTGACTTTGGGAATTTTCTTCAAGGGAATCATAATATTATTATGACAAATCATATGTAATGAACTTTGATAAGAGGTGCTTTTGTCTATAACCTCATAATGTCCAGTAGCATTCTAATAGAACGTTCCTTTCTCTTTCACAGGCATTATCGTAGTCCTCATTTGTTAAGTTCCTCAAATCCGCCTTACCTGATGGACAATCCATCTAAAACCCCACCTCACCCGGGTGTTCTCTTACCAAATTCCGTAGAAGAAATAGTCGTCAAGTACCGTCCACCCAGCGAAGAAGGCTCTCCTATTCAGCGGCCTGCTTCCCCTCGCTATGGTGGCATAGGCAACAATGATGCACCCTGGGGACCATGGTCCTTATGTCAGACGGGAGGGGACTCCTCTACTCCAGGTAAGTTGTTGGATTTAGATTTTTCCGACTAGAAAAGTTTGTACGTCGAATAAGCCGAGATAAGCTTAAGCTCGACCCCACCTGAAAGTAGAACTGATGTATTGATGAGAAGTGTACCTCCCTAAGAAAGAGGATATAAAAAGAGCATTTGAATAAGTTTGTTCTTTTTCATGTTTCAGGTAACTTGAACAGTTTATCCGGACCAGGAGGGGGTCACACGAACCATGAGCATGAAGACACAAACAGTACAAATGAAGATATGATCAGCAAGTCTAGTTGCACGACTAGTAACAACGTCGGTAGTGCCAGGGAATATCGCTGTACGTATTGTGGCAAACAGTTCGGCATGAGTTGGAACTTGAAGACTCACCTTCGCGTTCACACGGGAGAGAAACCATTTGCCTGTCGTCTCTGTGTAGCAATGTTCAAACAGAAAGCTCATCTCCTCAAGCACCTCTGCTCTGTCCACCGCAATGTCATCTCTTCTGTGAACGATGATGGGAATAGTAGTCACTTCAATTGCTGCTTCTGTTCAATGACGTTTGAATCCTTACAGGACCTGATTCGTCATTTATCAGGACCTCACAATAATCTGCTACTCAGTAAAAACCTCAGTGCTGAGCCAGAATGACATTGGCTTCATGTCATGTGCTTCCAAGCTGTCCGAATAAAGCTGATCTTCTTGGTTTTAACATGTTGACCCCCTACCTTTATGACTTACAAATCAAAGTATAGGCACCCGATTGAATTAATTTTTGATCTCAAACTTTCAGTGCGTCATCTTTTCTTCTTGTAGTTTGTAGGTATCAGTGTATCACGTATTTACACATCCATCTCATTCTGACCGGAGTTTTTGGTAACCAAGTGATTGTTACTTACTTACGTCAAATTATTATCTCTAGAATCGTTTCTTGTGGAGCAAAGAAATTTTGCTACTTTGGCCCTCTTTTCGTTATTTTACAAATGACCTTTGTTATCATGTTTTATCAATTTCATTTTATTATTTTAAATGTACACTCGCACACATTACTGTAAAAACAAATTCGAGATAAATATTTCGTAAGTAGGTATAGGTTATCTCTGGGTTAACCTTGCATAATCAGTTTGGTAGCTACCTGTAAAATGCCCGAATGAAAATTCAAAAATTATTTAAATTGTAAGTAGGTATGTAACTCTGTTTGTAGGTGTTATGTTCATGAAATTTTGAGATTCAAAGAGAAAGTAGGAAGGGTCAAAATGATCAGACATTAGCAGGGTAGTTGGGGGAATGGGGGATAATGAAACACAATTACATAATAAATAATTTATTATACTTTCACAAGGGAGGAAAAAAAGCAGCATAGAAAAAATTAACGAAAATGTAGATAGAAAATAAAGAAGAATGAAGATGGTCAAAGAAGTGATTGTATCAGGTAATAGGTCGGGCATCACTTCCAACTCTTGGCATTTGTGCTCCTCCTGACTCACTTTTGATAAGAAGAAGACTTCTTTCAAGTTACACTTAACAAAAGAAAGTGAGTGTTCAAAAGAAAATCATTTTTCTGTGATAATAATAATTAAAATATTTACCTCAAGGAAAATGTCAGCACAGTCATGCACCAATAGCACCAGAGTTCCGATCCTGGTCAAGTTACAGATCCAGGAGAAGGATAGTTTTAAAACTCAATTCTGTACAGTTCTATTGGTAAGCTACTACAGGGAGCGAGATCAATTCTGGCTTCTTTGGATCAAGCGCACCGGCGCGAACGTCAAGAGTTCGAAGCGCACCGGCGCGAACGTCAAGAGTTCGAAGCGCCGCGCCGCTCGACTTAAATGAACAGTGGGGGAATAGATATATAAAAAAAAGTACACCTTATGTAGGTATGCTTGTATGCAGTACTTAGGTACCTACATAGATTAACAGCTTATGAATTTAGTAGAAGGAAATATCAAAATTTTATTGGCTGTCGACGTCGGGACCTGCCCTAAAACGTCAAGACATTAAAGATAAAAATAGAAAGTAAAAAAAAAAAAATCTCAAGAAGCAAGGATTGATCAGGGCTCTAAACTTTTGGGATCTGACAAATCCCACACTTTTGACGTGAAGTGTTTTTGATATCAGCTTTCTTAGAATCTAAATACACAACCTAAGACTAGTATCACAGACTTGAGAACATAGCATGTACATGTTTTAACATGTCAACCCCTTCCATCTTCCTTCAATAAGTTAACAATCACTTGGTTACCAAAAACTCCGGTCAGAATGAGATGGATGTGTAAATACCTACGTGATACCTACAAACTAGAAGAAGAAAAGATGACGCACTGAAAGTTTGAGATCAAAAATTAATTCAATCGGGTGCCTATACTTTGATTTGTAAGTCATAACGGTAGGGGGTCAACATGTTAAAACCAAAAAGATCAGCTTTATTCGGACAGCTTGGAAGCACATGACATGAAGCCAATGTCATTCTGGCTCAGCACTGAGGTTTTTACTGAGTAGCAGTGATACACTGATACCTACAAACTACAAGAAGAAAAGATGACGCACTGAAAGTTTGAGATCAAAAATTATTTCAATCGGATACCTATACTTTGATTTGTAAGTCATAATGGTAGGGGGTCAACATGTTAAAACCAAGAAGATCAGCTTTATTCGGACAGCTTGGAAGCACATGACATGAAGCCAATGTCATTCTGGCTCAGCACTGAGGTTTTTACTGAGTAGCAAGGTAGGGGGTCAACATGTTAAAACCAAGAAGATCAGCTTTATTTGGACAGCTTGGAAGCACATGACATGAAGCCAATGTCATTCTGGCTCAGCACTGAGGTTTTTACTGAGTAGCAGATTATTGTGAGGTCCTGATAAATGACGAATCAGGTCCTGTAAGGATTCAAACGTCATTGAACAGAAGCAGCAATTGAAGTGACTACTATTCCCATCATCGTTCACAGAAGAGATGACATTGCGGTGGACAGAGCAGAGGTGCTTGAGGAGATGAGCTTTCTGTTTGAACATTGCTACACAGAGACGACAGGCAAATGGTTTCTCTCCCGTGTGAACGCGAAGGTGAGTCTTCAAGTTCCAACTCATGCCGAACTGTTTGCCACAATACGTACAGCGATATTCCCTGGCACTACCGACGTTGTTACTAGTCGTGCAACTCGACTTGCTGATCATATCTTCATTTGTACTGTTTGTGTCTTCATGCTCATGGTTCGTGTGACCCCCTCCTGGTCCGGATAAACTGTTCAAGTTACCTGAAACATGAAAAAGAACAAACTTATTCAAATGCTCTTTTTATATCCTCTTTCTTAGGGAGGTACACTTCTCATCAATACATCAGTTCCATTTTCAGGTGGGGTCGAGCTTAATCTTATCTCGACTTATTCGACGTAGGTACAAACTTTTCTAGTCGGAAAAATCTAAATCCAACAACTTACCCGGAGTAGAGGAGTCCCCTCCCGTCTGACATAAGGACCATGGTCCCCAGGGTGCATCATTGTTGCCTATGCCGCCATAGCGAGGGGAAGCGGGCCGCTGAATAGGAGAGCCTTCTTCGCTGGGTGGACGGTACTTGACGACTATTTCTTCTACGGAATTTGGTAAGAGAACACCCGGGTCAATAAAATGAGGCAATTTGAAAGAAAAAACTACGGTTAATAGTAAATTGAACATTTTCTGGGCTTTACTTTGCATCGACCAACGTGACAACCAATACCTGAAACATGACACAATATGTAAGGAGAGTATGTAGATACAAAACTGCTACACTCAAGGTCTGTTTGACAATACCTATACATTTAAAAAGCATATGAGTTACTTGTGATAGATATCTTTCATCTATGGTTAACCTGGGGCATTCCTGATAAGTCCTCTCACTCCTCAAGGCATCAATCAGTAAAAACAGACAAGCAATAAACTATTTTCAAAATCAGGAAAGACTTGACGCTCGGTCCAGTCTAGTTGTTTAGCTAAAGCAGTGATGTCTTTGTGCTTCCATTTGGAGCTTTTTGAGTATGCGGTAGACAAGACTTCATTGTAAGGAGCTGCCTTCTTTTTAATATTCTTTATTCCTACTGAAGCACCAATGGGTGCAAACCAATACCTGAAACATGACACAATATGTAAGGAGAGTATGTAGATACAAAACTGCTACACTCAAGGTCTGTTTGACAATACCTATATATTTAAAAAGCATATGAGTTACTTGTGATAGATATCTTTCATCTATGGTTAATCTGGGGCATTCCTGATAAGTCCTCTCACTCCTCAAGGCATCAATCAGTAAAAACAGACAAGCAATAAACTATTTTCAAAATCAGGAAAAGAGTGAAATGTTTTCTAGAGTTGACAGATAATCTTGAGATCTTGTAGGCCTTGGACATGATTCCTGATGAGCAGAGGGGCACACTCAGGGTATTTTAGACAAGGTTTCAAAGTTTGTCTGACAAGGAAAATAATAGTAATGTTACATACCTACATTGCATAACATGGAAATAACCTAGAAATAAAGCACTTACTTTTCTAGGAAAAATCTGAGCAACAACATCCCCAAAGCCATCGGTAGAGGATAAAACAAATGCCGGTGATCTGCATATTGGATTTTATCATTGGGTTCCAGATCAGACCATGTAATGTTGGGTGGGAGCCAGATATTTGGATTCCAGAACCCATCCAGGACAGTTCTCACGATACCCATGTACCTAATAGGATGAAGAAACAAGACAAATAACACAGGGCACTGGGACTTCACTAGAGTATTTGTTAGATTCGCTTCAATAGCAAACACATTAGATTCGTAGAAAACACTTCAACATGACTTCATTGCACTTATTTCTAGAGAAAAGTAGATTGCCAACAATACTGAAGATACAATAAATTTTCCAAAGGAGGGTATCGAGTTAACCACCATAAGAGTAGGTAGGTAACTATCTACCAGGACGTATTAATAATAAATTATTATTGTCCATGGTAAGAACCGAACCAGAGTCTTAGGACAAAAGTTCGAAGGTAGGTAGGAATCCGGTTCAATTTCCACACTTTAACAACCTTACTCTGAAATTAAAACAGAGAAAAAAAAAGAAAATAAAAGAGTTCATTATTGATTAAATTTAAAATTTATACCATTTTTAATGTAGGTAAAAGAAGATGGAAATTTATAACAATTTAATATAAATTTTAGATTCTAGAAATAAAAATTAATACTGGCCTTCAATTTCTTAGGTAAAGGATCATTTTTTAAATGTAAAAAAAGGATAGCAAGACTAAATTAAAACCCACAAAATAGGTAGCATAACACTATTTATTTCTCCTAGTATCTATCTATTTAGATCCTAGAATATAAAAATATACAGCAAACTCAAGGCGATATCGAAAGGACAGAGTCAATTTAGAAACGAAATGAAAATGAGATATGAAAACTAGAGTATTTGTTAGATCAGTTAGATTCGCTTCAATAGCAAACACATTAGATTCGTAGAAAACACTTCAACATGACTTCATTGCACTTATTTCTAGAGAAAAGTAGAGTAAAAATGAGCTCACTCCTGATAAAAAGACCAAGAATCAAGCAATAATCAATCAAGATTCAAGAAATCAGAAGTGGGCGGAAAGGGAATGGGAAATTCAGATTCACCGGAAACCCGCAGCCGGAAACTTTCAAAGATAAACAAACATACTACGCGGCAACTCACATGTGTACTGCGTGTTGCGTTACACCGGAAACCCGCAGCCGGAAACTTTCAAAGATAAACAAACATACTACGCGGCAACTCACATGTGTACTGCGTGTTGCGTTACAATGGATGAGTTTTACGGCGTAATAAAGAAAGCCAAGGCTGTTGAATCGGCAGGTGCTACCTGCTGCTCGTAGGTAGCAAGGTAGGTATTCTTTGAAATCTCGGTACCTACCTACTTATTTTCGTATGAAAATCTACGACTTTTGATATAGGTATCGTAGTACCTACCTAGGTAACTCAGGTTAGCTTACCAAGTTGGATTTGTTACAAAGCATCAACTTCGCACTTTTCAAAACATGTAATGCCCTTTTCCCCCCTAGAAGTGCGGTGTAGGTACAAGACAGTCTAAAGTGAAAAATCTTTCGCGGAATGGACCACTTGGGTACCTACTTTGCCAACAATACTGAAGAAACAATAAATTAATTTTCCAAAGGAGGGTATCGAGTTAACCACCATAAGAGTAGGTAACTATCTACTATCTACCAGGACGTTTAATAATATTATTATTGTCCATGGTAAGAACCGAACCAGAGTCTTAGGACAAAAGTTCGGAGGTAGGTAGGAATCTGGTTCAATTTCCACACTTTAACAACCTTACTCTGAAATTAAAAGAGAGAAAAAAAGAAAATAAAAGAGTTCATTATTGATTAAATTTAAAATTTATACCATTTTTAATGTAGGTAAAAGAAGATGGAAATTTATAACAATTTAATATAAATTTTAGATTCTAGAAATAAAGATTAATACTGGCCTTCAATTTCTTAGGTAAAGGATCATTTTTTAAATGTAAAAAAAGGATAGCAAGACTAAATTAAAACCCACAAAATAGGTAGTATAACACTATTTATTTCTCCTAGTACCTACCTATTTAGATCCTAGAATATAAAAATATACAGCAAACTCAAGGCGATATCGAAAGGACAGAGTCAATTTAGAAACGAAATGAAAATGAACCTGAAGATAGTATAAAGTTTCATCGTTGTAATCACCCACATTTTATTCTCATCCCACCCGACATTGATAGATAATATTTTAGTTTTAGGAGAAGAGAGAGTGAGAGCCAATCAACTGACTGACATACATACGTAAAAATGGATTGGAGTAGAAAAGAGAGGGAAGTGAAACTGACCATTTGAGATCAAACAATACTTTTTCATCCGGACCCGTAGGTACCTCCTGAACTTGAAGGCAATGTGTTATAACCACTAGGACAGCATGCAAATAACTACTAGCACTAGCACTAGAACTAGAACTAGCACTTGGACAGCATGATGTGATGAGATTGACCAACATGAGAAATAACGGGAGGGGGTGGGGCTAAAATCTTAAATGTTATAAATCATTTGTTTATACTTTACAATATTACAATTTAAAACTCAATTCTGTACAATTCTATTGGTAAGCTACTGCAGGGAGCGAGATCAATTCTGGCTTCTTTGGATCAAGCGCGCCGGCGCGAACGTCAAGAGTTCGAAGCGCCGCGCCGCCCGACTTAAATGAACAGTGGGAGAATAGATATATAAAAAAAAAAGAAAAAAAGTACTACCTATGTAGGTATGCTTGTATGCAGTACTTAGGTACCTACATAGATTAACAGCTTATGAATTTAGTAGAAGAAAATATCGAAATTTTATTGGCTGTCGACGTCGGGACCTGCCCTAAAACGTCAAGACATTATAGTTAAAAATAGAAAGTAAAAAAAAATCTCAAGAAGCAAGGATTGATCAGGGCTCTAAACTTTTGGGATCTGACAAATCCCACACTTTTGACGTGAAGTGTTTTTCTCGCAAGGCTTGGGAGGACCCCATAGCTCCGAGTTGATCTCCAGTAGATCGAATAAATCAACGAGGTCGTTCATTTCGTTGGGCTGAAATCACAACAATGAGGAATCTTTTTAGAAAGGTAGATTTGAAATTTGCAGCTATCATTGATAAGAGCGTTGACTTGTGGGCCTGCTCAGGTGAAGTGTATTTTGGTGTCTGCGCACGTAAAAATTTTTAGAAGATCAAAAATGGACCAACATTTCGCAAGGCTTGGGAGGACCCCATAGCTCCGAGTTGATCTCCAGTAGATCGAATAAATCAACAAGGTCGTTCATTTCGTTGGGCTGAAATCACAACAATGAGGAATCTTTTTAGAATAGGTAGATTTGAAATTTGCAGCTATCATTGATAAAAGCGTTGACTTGTGGGCCTGCTCAGGTGAAGTGTATTTTGGTGTCTGCGCACGTAAAAATTTTTAGAAGATCAAAAATGGACCAACATTATTAAATAACGTTAGACTAGACCAGAGGTTATCTGATAATCTGATTTGGACATTTCTTCAAAGCAGTTCAGGTGTCATATTCCACCCATGGGACTTCAAAAACTTCAGAGGTCAAAATAAGAGTGAGGAAAGTCCAAGGCGAGCAGTTAAACTTTGGCAATTTCACAAGAGTGCGTTCTCTAAAGTGGGAAAGTGGGCCAAGTTCACTCGCATCAGGTTAGATAATACTATAGTGACATCTTCACCACTAGGCACCAGGCTCTAGGAACCTTGGCCTAGATAATGGAGATCGAATGTATTCGAGTCTGTCAATGTAAGGTGAGCCGATTTCACAAGTTCCTTTTATAATTTCATGTAAACAAGCTTGTGACACGTGTGCTGTTGCTTTTATATTAGGTTCGAGTCGTTTGAGAGACAGAGGGGAGACCTTGTGTTGAATTTCAATACATAATCAAAGAGTTGGATCAATCTTGATTATTGATCACAACATAATCAGACAAATACGTGGTTGTAACAATGCTAACAATAGAACTTCTTTTCTTTCTTTGAAAAGCAAGGCGTTATTAATACAATGCCTTCATATTATGCTGTCGCACGATTTCAGTGACCTTGTTCAGTTTAAGGGGTTTATACCTACATACATACAGTAATGTGGTTCAAGGAATTTTTGGTCCTGTCTTGGCATTTTTCAAAGAGATTGAGTCATTAGAATCTTTTCACGGAGGTAACACGGAGGGAAGTCGCTAAAGTTAAATTAGACTTACCGGAACCGACGCTTGACCCGTGTATAAGAAGTGCAAAATCGTTTTCATGTGGAACACTTTGATATCGGGGAACTGAATGTAGACTGGACTGCCCAAAGGAAATCTGGCCTCCTCTAGGAGCCTCTTGATCAGTGGACTAGCCGAGGCCAGCACCAATCGGTGAGCGTGTAAGATTTCGCCTCGCTCGCAGATCATGGAAATATCTGTACAGTTCTCAGAGTCGAACCATTGCCTCACTTCATCAGCGAGGCTGGGGTGGTGTAGCTTGTACTTCAAGGTCAGGTGACCCGGTGAGTTTTTATCACAGACTGACATTATACATCTGAAACAGACAAAGAAAAACGATTAGTACAGAGCTGATACCGGTGTGGGCCAGCTTAGAGGAGACTAAACATGTATTTAGCAAATTTCACACATATCCTAGGGAAAACAAACAAATTGGATACATAGGTAGATGCGTAATGGTTTTGGAGGTGATAAATGTGGTACAGTTTGCGGGGCAAAGCCCGCAGGTACCTACTCTACAGGCTCTATTTATACTTTATGGCCATTGCTTCTGTTTAAAGATAACTCTATCAGGTGTTTTAGCTTCTTGTAAACAAAACAACAGCATGACCCTCAGCAATCAAATGAAACGCAATTCCATTTCCATTTGTAATGGGAAATGCGGGGAAATAAAGGAAAAAACAAAGAAATGAGTGACGTAATTTGGAAGCGTATCGTGCTCATGAGTTGTGACTATCAAGGAACAAGGCTCCGGTAGCGATGAGATTCTAAGGCCAATTTTCAACTTGAAGGCTAGCGGAAATTACTTTGAGAGAGTACATACAGAATGACTCCACAGTCTACAGTAGTAAGTAAGTAAATATGGTGAACAGTAATATTTACAGCGTAGTCCGGATACTACCTACGTTGCGTCGTATCTATGGGATTACCAAACTGTGAGGGATAAGATTGTAAGATCTGAGGTAATGAAGACATTTGGGCCATATTTCCCACACAGATTGTGTAAAATGCTAGTATTTTTTATAAATATTTACAAACTTCGTCCACCGTTCCCCTTTCTTCCAACACTCATCAGGCGAGCGAACTTCAAGAGTTCGAAGCGCCGCGCCGCCTACATTAACACGAAATAGAGTTTCATGATTTTTCGGCATTTTTAATTCAATTTTTCTATAGTCCTCACAATACATAGGTAATGAGAAGGGTACCTAGTATTCGTACTTATCTACTGACTTTTGTATTATAAAATTAATTTTCGCCAACCCAGTATGTCTGATGTTTCCTTCCAGGTAAACACTGCTATCACCCATACTATCATCTTCACCTTACATGCATCAGTAAGGTATGATTAATTCATTGGTTATTTCATCCTTGACCAGTTGCCTTCACCTGTGGCCTATGGTCCCATGACTGTAGATGTAGAGGATGCATGCATTCCAATCTTGTGTACAATCTAATGATCAATGTCTTCTATAAATATGCACTTGTTCCTATTGTCTTTTGTTATTGACCGTGACCGTGCCACTTCTCTTTCCTTTTCCTTCATATAGTTCATACCTATACGCAATATACAGGAAAAGGAAGACAGTAGGTTCCTGTGGACTTGTGAAGTACCTAGAAGGACTTGTCAGTTAAATAGGGAAAACTGAGTGATATAAAATTAGATTTGAATGTAAGAAAAATTGTAGCATGTGTGACCCGACTCAAGAGTGACTCTGATGAATACCCATGTACCTGCCTATTCACGACTTTTCTTTGAAAATATGGAAAACCGAAGTCATACACATAAAAAATTAGCACCTGTTAGAATGTTAGATGAATGGGAAGATTGTACCTAAATTAATTTAGGTAGGTACCTATAGGTATGACGGAAATTATCACGTATAAATTTCATGTTAAGCACATTGCATAACTAATATAGATTCCAGGCAGCCATAAGAAAAATAATATAGGGGGAACTGTAACGACGGACGGCGACAGAGGTAGGTATTATCGTTCCGAAAGAGAGATGGACGACAGGATGGGAAAAAACCAGACGTTCCGAGAACGAACCTTATCTGTACTGTATAGGATGAAATTCGCCCCGGGCGAGAATTAAACCCGCGACCTAACGCCACAAAGTTTCCTTCAATGAGAGTTTTCTTTAGCAAGTTGGTTTCTTTTAGTTCCTCTCTTGACTTTGCTCGAACGTTGTTAGTTTTTCCATGAGGGTTTCTCAAGATTAAATCAAGGAACCAATTTTAAGAGTACCAACTACCTACATTTATTTGTGTAGGTACAATGACCTAAACATATCAAAATTACAAGTTTCGATGTCTATTCGACGATCTGAATTGATGAGAACAGCTATAAAATTACGGATCCAATTTTCTTGCGAACAATTGAATGTTATTTTGAATAAGAACATTGCTAGACTCAACAATTTCCTTATGAATAATCGAGAACGAACATACAGAGAGCTAAAGACGTTCTCTAAATCTTGAACAATAATCAACGTCCATTTTCCCTGATCGAAAATAAAACTGATTAATCCTCCATGATTCAGCGGAGGCACTGCGAAGAATGCAAGTGGTACCTACTCGTTCCAGTAGGTCTGAGGTAGAGGAAGTACCGAGTGAAGGTTTCACCTTGACCTTGGTTGGAGGATGCTTGCTGCTTGCTACTCAGTTTCATCACTACTTGCTTTGCCAAGGTCTCGCCAGGTCTCTCTTTAATTCACTTTCATTTTCATTGCGTCGAGAGTATACGCGCGAGTTTGTATGGCTATACTGGATGGTGTCACAGATCCAATACCTAAATGTAGGTACGTAGAGAACTTGTGGAACTGTGATCTACTGTATTGGGACTCTCAGATCCAATATTACAACTTGTGCGGAATCGTAATGGTAGTGCTCTATCTAGGTACTGTAGTTACTAACATAGGCGTATTTACTGGAACTTGGCCTGGACTGCGGTGAGCTAAGATGGGAAAGCTAGTAAGGGGATTACATCCAAGCATCAGCATAATTGAAGATGATGATGCTGATGATGATTATTTTTACTAACAAAAGATGAAATTGCCTTAGTTACCTAAGGCCTAAGGCATCTGTGGGAAAACTCGGATTCAAAAAACAGCTGAAATTCAAGCCCAATATCCAAAACCCCGACGGATGGTTATAGGTTCCTTTCACGCAGGATAGGTATGCGATGCGTGAGTCGTAAACAAGTGCCGCAGCCCAACAATCTCTGATCTCTTGGCCAAAATTTGGCCCTAAGAACCCCGGGGTTTATAAGTCCATGTTAAAGTTAATTTTGGCTTCTGCTTATCACAACACGTCCAAAATTTACTTACAAAAATTCCACAAAGAATCAGGGGGAACAAAAATGGCAAGTTTATTTTCTCGGGTTCTTTTTTCTCGAGTGTTTCATGGATCACACTATGTTCTCTATTTATTATTATGTCGGTACATATATCAATGTAGTAAGGCAGATTACCTGTCATTCTATCAGGTGACAAGGCTACATGTCATCTGGGAAAGCCTAAACAGGATAGATGGAGACCTGTTTCGCTTCCCGGGTCGCCCTGGAGATTTTCCCCGTTTGAATCTCATTATTTTACCTTGCCAGGGTAACGGAGCTTTGTTCGTCAATTTGGCCCGGTTTGAGGGTCCAATGGTTAAGGTAATCACAGAATTTAATTTCTATTGGCAGTTAACGATTTTTTTGGCCGTTAACGAAATGATCACAAAAATCTCCTGACAGTAATTTTATTACCAATTACCTCCTATAGATTAAATCTTTCTTGGTTCGACTGCTCATCTTGGTAATCCTAAATGATCCCAAAATTGGTCTGATTTTCATGAAATTTTCACTCATTTCCCGATTTGGAAAATTTGAACCAAGTCCAATATTTTCGCATTATTTTGCATAGGTTCCCTAAACATAGTGCAATAGAAAGCAAAAATATCAACACTAATAATGATAATAAAATTGTTATCTTATCTTGACTCCTTGATTCTTTCGCTCTCTTGTTCTCTCTTCCCATTTACTGTGGAGGCCATTGCTCACAATGTTTTTGCTTCTCATACGTGTTACATATTCATTACTAATACCTGTAAGTAAAAATACTGATAGTATGAAAGTAGATATAATTACTAGTTTATCAATGGAAATAGACTTGCTAGCACCCGATATCTTGACAATCACCTTGAAAACTTGAGAGCTCGGGAAAGCTTTTCATTGACACAGCTAGCACAGAGCTAATGTGTACTTATAGACTACAAGTACTTGTATTTATATAGATAGATACTAGAAGGTGGTATCTAGATAGGTAGGTAAGTAGGTATAGTAAAGCGGGTGATAAATTCGGAATCGATGTTAGAGAGAAAATAAATAATGTTCTATTGCTATTCTATACAATTTTATCAAAATAAATGTATGGGATTAAACTTTAAAGCTTTTACATTTTTCTGTTACATTGAAATACGCAATACTTTTAAATGCGGGATTTTTTTTTTTTTTTTACAATCAACCCTAATGCGTTACGTGTCTTGCTGGTGTGCTATTTTTGAAACTAAAATTTTAACCCCATTTTCATCTTATTGTGTTTCTCATTCGCAAACAAACAAAAAAGGAGAAAGGACCGGGACACAATACAGGGTTCGCGGGGAGGGACTTTTCCGCGTACGAATTTCCTACTTTTCAGCCCGGTGAAACTGGTTTCCTTTCTATTATCCCTAGATTCCTTTCTTTGACAGGAACAAAAGAAATGTGACGATCTTACATTATCTAGGAACTACTGAATTTCTTCCTTTTTAGTCCGTCCTTCCTTTATTATTACTAATAATAAAAGGTATAGTGGACGGACTATTGTATTCGCTTCGGTGTCGTTATAGGGAAAAAGTAGGTAAATGCGGAATTGCGGATGCCTACACCGTATTCTTTCAAAGTGCCAATGCGAAGTGCTACGCTCTCCCTATAGCGCGAACAGAGGATTCCATGACTGACAAATCCTTGAACCTCTGGATCCCCAAAGAAAGTAATCAAGTTTCAAAGGATCAGATACGCCAATAAATAAGACCAGAAACATAAACGCTAAAGTCAATCTCATAATGTCCCAAGTCCCAACCGCAATACAGGATACCTAAAAGATCAACCAAGTTACCACAGAGAACGAAAGGGCCCTCTCATGTGGAAGAGGAATTGGAAGACATAATAGAAGATAATACTGTGAAAGAAGATTATGCAATAGATATATGTAGATAGAGAATACCTACACAATAACGAAAGAAATGTCTGCTCCAGTCTCCAGTTCGAGTTCTCATAACAGACATGAAGAAATGGAGATTACACGTAATTATTTTACTATTTGATATTTCTAATTTCGACCGCGTGTAGGTAACTTGGGTAATTCCTGATGGATTTCCTACAGACTTTCTGAGCAGGGGTTTTCATAAGGATATCTTGGTACTCAACGGAACGTAGCGGTTAAATTGGGTGGGATATTACAGTAAAATACTATTATTCTATTTGGATTAGTAAGTTAGCTCTATTAAAGATAGGAAAGGTACGTACTCGTACTTATGTACTACTTGAAAACGTGCTAATTGACTCATCAGTCTGATATTTCTAATTTTGACCGCGTGTAGGTAACTTGGGTAATTCCTGATGGATTTCCTACAGACTTTCTGAGCAGGGGTTTTCATAAGGATATCTTGGTACTCAACGGAACGTAGCGGTTAAATTGGGTGGGGTATTACAGTAAAATACTATTATTCTACTTGGATTAGTAAGTTAGCTCTATTAAAGATAGGAAAGGTACGTACTCGTACTTATGTACTACTTGAAAACGTGCTAATTGACTCATCAAATTCATTTAGGATGAAATTGATTCAATTGACGAAAACGCGTGAGTAAATCTCAGAACACTCAATGGAAAACGATCCAGTGTCCTAAATAACTAGAAACGCACGCAACAGTGACCTAAATTCTGGCTCGATTACAAAACGGAGTGTGAATCAATTGGAAGGGAAACGTTTGATCAATGGGTTTCTGTTTCTACTGATAACGCTTACTACAAGGCCGAACGCCGATTTGTTACGAAAGCCCAGCAAGATAAGTCGGGACGAGAATAGATTCGACTGTACTGTAGTAGAGTGGGTGATTGTCACTACTCACTACAGCTACAATGCTTGGATAACTTCCTATTGTGAAATATGAAGGTACCCGTCACTTCATAGGGAAAAAGTAGGTAAATGCGGATGCCTACACCGTATTCTTTCAAAGTGCCAATGCGAAGTGCTACGCTCTCCCTATAGCGCGAACAAAGGATTCCATGACTGACAAATCCTTGAACCTCTGGATCCCCAAAGAAAGTAATCAAGTTTCAAAGGATCAGATACGCCAATAAATAAGCGCCTTGGAGATTTTCCCCGTTTGAATCTCATTATTTTACCTTGCCAGGGTAACGGAGCTTTGTTCGTCAATTTTGCCCGGTTTGAGGGTCCAATGGTTAAGGTAATCACAGAATTTAATTTCTATTGGCAGTTAACGATTTTTTTGGCCGTTAACGAAATGATCACAAAAATCTCTTGACAGTAATTTTATTACCAATTACCTCCTATAGATGAAATCTTTCTTGGTTCGATTGCTCATCTTGGTAATCCTAAATGATCCCAAAATTGGTCTGATTTTCATGAAATTTTTCACTCATTTCCCGATTTGGAAAATTTGAACCAAGTCCAATATTTTCGCATTATTTTGCATAGGTTCCCTAAACATAGTGCAATACTGACAGTAATTTTATTACCAATTACCTCCTATAGATTAAATCTTTCTTGGTTCGACTGCTCATCTTGGTAATCCTAAATGATCCCAAAATTGGTCTGATTTTCATGAAATTTTCACTCATTTCCCGATTTGGAAAATTTGAACCAAGTCCAATATTTTCGCATTATTTTGCATAGGTTCCCTAAACATAGTGCAATAGAAAGCAAAAATATCAACACTAATAATGATAATAAAATTGTTATCTTATCTTGACTCCTTGATTCTTTCGCTCTCTTGTTCTCTCTTCCCATTTACTGTGGAGGCCATTGCTCACAATGTTTTTGCTTCTCATACGTGTTACATATTCATTACTAATACCGGTAAGTAAAAATACTGATAGTATGAAAGTAGATATAATTACTAGTTTATCAATGGAAATAGTCTTGCTAGCACCCGATATCTTGACAATCACCTTGAAAACTTGAGAGCTCGGGAAAGCTTTTCATTGACACAGCTAGCACAGAGCTAATTGTAAGTAAAAATACTGATAGTATGAAAGTAGATATAATTACTAGTTTATCAATGGAAATAGACTTGCTAGCACCCGATATCTTGACAATCACCTTGAAAACTTGAGAGCTCGGGAAAGCTTTTCATTGACACAGCTAGCACAGAGCTAATGTGTACTTATAGACTACAAGTACTTGTATTTATATAGATAGATACTAGAAGGTGGTATCTAGATAGGTATGTAAGAAGGTATAGTAAAGCGAGTGATAAATTCGGAATCGACGTTAGAGAGAAAATAAATAATGTTTTATTGCTATTCTACACAATTTTATCAAAATAAATGTATGAGATTAAACTTTAAAGCTTTTACATTTTTCTGTTACATTGAAATACGCAATACTTTTAAATGCGGGATTTTTTTTTTTTTTTGATAGAGAATACCTACACAATAACGAAAGAAATGTCTGCTCCAGTCTCCAGTTCGAGTTCTCATAACAGACATGAAGAAATGGAGAATGGAGTGAGAGAGAGAGTGCCAACCAGAGCGAAGTAAGAAGCGAGAGGAGAGTTCAAAGCAACTTCTACCTCTGCATCCTTATGTTATATCACAATGATGTTTCCTGTGCTAATCCAGTTGAATGAATCCATGTAAGGGCTATAGTGGAGACGCCATATCACCAAATACAATAAAATGCAAGAGGCAGCCCTCTCTCTAGCTCTAGCTCTTAGCAGGATGCATTACCACATACGCGCGAGTTTGTATGGCTATACTGGATGGTGTCACAGATCCAATACCTAAATGTAGGTACGTAGAGAACTTGTGGAACTGTGATCTACTGTATTGGGACTCTCAGATCCAATATTACAACTTGTGCGGAATCGTAATGGTAGTGCTCTATCTAGGTACTGTAGTTACTAACATAGGCGTATTTACTGGAACTTGGCCTGGACTGCGGTGAGCTAAGATGGGAAAGCTAGTAAGGGGATTACATCCAAGCATCAGCATAATTGAAGATGATGATACTGATGATGATTATTTTTACTAACAAAAGATGAAATTGCCTTAGTTACCTAAGGCCTAAGGCATCTGAGGGAAAACTCGGATTCAAAAACAGCAGAAATTCGAGCCCAATATCCAAAACCCCGACGGATGGTTATAGGTTCCTTTCACGCAGGATAGGTATGCGATGCGTGAGTCGTAAACAAGTGCCGCGCTGATGATGATTATTTTTACTAACAAAAGATGAAATTGCCTTAGTTACCTAAGGCCTAAGGCATCTGTGGGAAAACTCGGATTCAAAAAACAGCTGAAATTCAAGCCCAATATCCAAAACCCCGACGGATGGTTATAGGTTCCTTTCACGCAGGATAGGTATGCGATGCGTGAGTCGTAAACAAGTGCCGCAGCCCAACAATCTCTGATCTCTTGGCCAAAATTTGGCCCTAAGAACCCCGGGGTTTATAAGTCCATGTTAAAGTTAATTTTGTCTTCTGGTTATCACAACACGTCCAAAATTTACCTACAAAAATTCCACAAAGAATCAGGGGGAACAAAAATGGCAAGTTTATTTTCTCGGGTTCGTTTTTCTCGAGTGTTTCATGGATCACACTATGTTCTCTATTTATTATTATGTCGGTACAAATATCAATGTAGTAAGGCAGATTACCTGTCATTCTATCAGGTGACAAGGCTACATGTCATCTGGGAAAGCCTAAACAGGATAGATGGAGCTTCTGCTTATCACAACACGTCCAAAATTTACTTACAAAAATTCCACAAAGAATCAGGGGGAACAAAAATGGCAAGTTTATTTTCTCGGGTTCTTTTTTCTCGAGTGTTTCATGGATCACACTATGTTCTCTATTTATTATTATGTCGGTACATATATCAATGTAGTAAGGCAGATTACCTGTCATTCTATCAGGTGACAAGGCTACATGTCATCTGGGAAAGCCTAAACAGGATAGATGGAGACCTGTTTCGCTTCCCGGTTTGCCTTGGAGATTTTCCCCGTTTGAATCTCATTATTTTACCTTGCCAGGGTAACGGAGCTTTGTTCGTCAATTTGGCCCGGTTTGAGGGTCCAATGGTTAAGGTAATCACAGAATTTAATTTCTATTGGCAGTTAACGATTTTTTTGGCCGTTAACGAAATGAATGACCTTGTTCAGTTTGGGAGGTTTATACCTACATATAGTAATGTGGTTCAAGGAATTTTTGGTCCTGTCTTGGCATTTTTCAAAGAGATTGAGTCATTAGAATCTTTTCACGGAGGTAACACGGAGGGAAGTCGCTAAAGTTAAATTAGACTTACCGGAACCGACGCTTGACCCGTGTATAAGAAGTGCAAAATCGTTTTCATGTGGAACACTTTGATATCGGGGAACTGAATGTAGACTGGACTGCCCAAAGGAAATCTGGCCTCCTCTAGGAGCCTCTTGATCAGTGGACTAGCCGAGGCCAGCACCAATCGGTGAGCGTGTAAGATTTCGCCTCGCTCGCAGATCATGGAAATATCTGTACAGTTCTCAGAGTCGAACCATTGCCTCACTTCATCAGCGAGGCTGGGGTGGTGTAGCTTGTACTTCAAGGTCAGGTGACCCGGTGAGTTTTTATCACAGACTGACATTATACATCTGAAACAGACAAAGAAAAACGATTAGTACAGAGCTGATACCGGTGTGGGCCAGCTTAGAGGAGACTAAACATGTATTTAGCAAATTTCACACATATCCTAGGGAAAACAAACAAATTGGATACATAGGTAGATGCGTAATGGTTTTGGAGGTGATAAATGTGGTACAGTTTGCGGGGCAAAGCCCGCAGGTACCTACTCTACAGGCTCTATTTATACTTTATGGCCATTGCTTCTGTTTAAAGATAACTCTATCAGGTGTTTTAGCTTCTTGTAAACAAAACAACAGCATGACCCTCAGCAATCAAATGAAACGCAATTCCATTTCCATTTGTAATGGGAAATGCGGGGAAATAAAGGAAAAAACAAAGAAATGAGTGACGTAATTTGGAAGCGTATCGTGCTCATGAGTTGTGACTATCAAGGAACAAGGCTCCGGTAGCGATGAGATTCTAAGGCCAATTTTCAACTTGAAGGCTAGCGGAAATTACTTTGAGAGAGTACATACAGAATGACTGCACAGTCTACAGTAGTAAGTAAATATGGTGAACAGTAATATTTACAGCGTAGTCCGGATACTACTTACGTTGCGTCGTATCTATGGGATTACCAAACTGTGAGGGATAAGATTGTAAGATCTGAGGTAATGAAGACATTTGGGCCATATTTCCCACACAGATTGTGTAAAATGCTAGTATTTTTTATAAATATTTACAAACTTCGTCCACCGTTCCCCTTTCTTCCAACACTCATCAGGCGAGCGAACTTCAAGAGTTCGAAGCGCCGCGCCGCCTACATTAACACGAAATAGAGTTTCATGATTTTTCGGCATTTTTAATTCAATTTTTCTAAATATATTACCATATGAAATTTTAGACGGTTTTGTTATGATTAGGTGGGTCTGTCTCTAAATCCAATGATAAGCTTTGGTAGGTGTCAGGTAGGTGCACTTTCTAATTTCTTTCATAATACCTATTCACATCATCCTTGTGTGTTGACAGTTTCTCAACTTCTCACTTTACCTACTTTACCAAAAATGTGACAAGGCAAATGATGAAAAAAAAATATTTCTTTCGTTAGGGATCCGAGTATTTACGATGGCTGACTGCGGTTCACACTGGCATATAAGCCACCCCCGCAGCACCTGTGACTCGTGGAGTCTCGGTCATTTAGGGGCCCCGCAGTAACATAGTTATCTGTCTAGGGAGGGATGATTTTATTTGGAAAATCCACTGACTACCTAACAGACCGCGGAATATGCGTTTTAAAGTCACTACACACGAAGAGTCCATTGGGATCTAGTCCATTGTCCCACAGATTGCTACAATATATTTAATAGGAATAGGACGTTCTAGAAATCAAGCAGAGTTATAGAACACGGGCTGTGTCCAGTACTGATTTCGCTCAAACAATAAGTACGATGGTATACCTACGTCCATTAATTTAGAAAGTGTTGGATATTGAAGCGGCAAGCTTTTGATATACATATAAAAAAGAAATTCGGACCTTTTTCCATTAACATTGGCTACAATTTTATAGGTGGCCACCTTCAGCAAGTATCTTTTGTAAATAAAATCACCTTCCGATTTTACTCGTAGGTATATCGATTTATCTAGGGCTGTCATCAAATTTCTCAATTCGACTTTAACAAAATAATCTTTTATTGACTGGTTCTTTTTATTGGCAAAAAGGATGCACATCAATTAAGCATTTCTTTGAGAATTTCTCCATGGAGTTTCCTGGGCAAGCTTTTGATATAAAAAAAGACATTTGGACCTTTTTCCATTAACATTGGCTACAATTTTATAGGTGCCTACCTTCAGCAAGTATCTTTTGTAAGTAAAATCACCTTCCGATTTTACACGTACATCGATTTATCTAGAGCTGTCATCAAATTTCTCAATTCGACTTTAACAAAACAATCTTTTATTGACTGGTTCTTTTTATTGGCAAAAAGGATGCACATCAATTAAGCATTTCTTTGAGAATTTCTCCATGGAGTTTCCTGATGACATTAACATTGACAGCTGGTTCCACTATTTTAACTACTGCTGCCCGTATCACTACTGTGTGCTAACATTACTGATAATACACATTAATAATTATGAGCACAAGAAATGGGAGAAATTTCTAAACAAATTATTTTTAAACAAAACGCTTTCTAAAAGATAACTATTACCATATGAAATTTTAGACGGTTTTGTTATGATTATAGGTGGGTCTGTCTCTAAATCCAATGATAAGCTTTGGTAGGTATCAGGTATCACTCAGGAACAGAGATGGGCAAAAATCTTGATTTATAATCGGATTTTTTTCTGACATCTTTTGCTACACTAGCCATTTGTCAGAAGATTTTCAGACAGGGCTAAAGTAGGACGGTGGAGAACCAAAAGAATCTTTTTCGCTGAAAAAATGATCCGGTGAAGGCAAACATGAACAGGGCACAGCGGTAATAGTAAACATCGGACATGAGAGTGCGTACCTACCAAAATAATATTTTTAGGTACGTACCTTCCTAAACGAGAAATGCCCAGCCATATTTATGCGTCTGAAATGCACTTTTCTGTTGGTTTTTAGTGAGTAGATTTTGTAGATTTCGGGTTTCTTTTCCCTTACAAAGTCGTAGGTAAATGTTTTATTTTTATCTTTAAACCAAGGTAAACTAAATCGTATAATAGTTGTAAAAGTAATCGGAGTGACAGTTTATAGAATTAGAGGACTAAAAATGGTGATAAAGAGGTAGGTAACTCCCAAAAACTGTTGATGTAAAGAAGTGTTACGATTCGACAGTCTCTAAATAAAGCATTAATACCTATCTCATCTAACTTGATATCTACCAGACCTAGGTGAGTGGTCAAGATGCTCTTTTGGGGGTAAATATGTGGTCGTGGGTTCGATCCCAGCCGAAGTATGAAATTTTGTCCTCAACATTAGGAATTTGACCACCAATCATAATTAAGTAATAGGTATGTAGTCTATGTAGGAGTAGCTCAAAATTGTTCGACAATTCGACCACAATAATAAAATTATGTAGGTAGGTAGGTACTTTGAGGTAAAGAGCCTCTTTAATCCTATTCGAGCTGTATAATTAGTTAATAAATTAGTAAGCACTACTGTTACAAGAGGTTGACAAGTGTAATTTACGTTGTTAACCTAGGAGCTCAAAAGAGAGCCGAGAGCAAAGAGCATAGAACTTTTTCCTTTCAGTTCTATGTGGTTTGAAGTCGGCGCTTCCCTCTACCTGCTCGATGCTCTATGCGCTATGCTCTCTTCTCCATTGTGTTTTTAGCCTAAAACAGCTTTTCTAATGCGGAATGGTGTTAAGAATCAGTCCAATCAGTTCTCAAATTACCTAATTGTGTTTCATCAAGAGACATCTAGAAGACCCCGTACTTATGAATATCCTCCCAATATTTTCCCATGGAAATCAAAAACTTCAAGTAAAGCTCAAAACTCAATATCCATCTTTGCGCCCTTTTTGAGTGAAACCTCTCAACTGTGGACCTTGCATAGAAAACTATGGAGAGATTGCAAGAAATAATGGAAGGGGATTGAATTTAAACGGCAAACGGCATTATCAGAGGACATCCCATTTAAATAAATGGCCAAGCAAGGAAGGGACTTTAATGAAAAGAAAACAAGGACTCAGGTAGCTCAGTTGGTTAAAATGGGTCATTTATTTTATTTTAGAAATAATTATTCCGTATATTTCTTGTTGACATTTTTTACGATGGTATACGTCCATTAATTTAGAAAGTGTTGGATATTGAAGCGGCAAGCTTTTGATATAAAAAAAGACATTTGGACCTTTTTCCATTAACATTGGCTACAATATTTTATAGGTGCCTACCTTCAGCAAGTATCTTTTGTAAATAAAATCACCTTCCGATTTTACTCGTACATCGATTTATCTAGAGCTGTCATCAAATTTCTCAATTCGACTTTAACAAAACAATCTTTTATTGACTGGTTCTTTTTATTGGCTAAGACGATTAGTACAGAGCTGATACCGGTGTGGGCCAGCTTAGAGGAGACTTAGCATGTATTTAGCAAATTTCACACATATCCTAAAGAAAACAAACAAATTGGGTACATATGTAGGTAGATGCGTAATGGTTTTGGATGTGGTACAGTTTGCGGGGCAAAGCCCGCAGGTACCTACTCTACAGGCTCTAAGTATACTTTATGGCCATTGCTTCTGTTTAAAGATAACTCTATCAGGTGTTTTAGCTTCTTGTAAACAAAACAACAGCATGACCCTCAGCAATCAAATGAAACGCAATTCCATTTCCATTTGTAATTGGAAATGCGGGGAAATAAAGGAAAAAACAAAGAAATGAGTGACGTAATTTGGAAGCGTACCGTGCTCATGAGTTGTGACTATCAAGGAACAAGGCTCCGGTAGCGATGAGATTCTAAGGCCAATTTTCAACTTGAAGGCTAGCGGAAATTACTTTGAGAGAGTACATACAGAATGACTGCACAGTCTACAGTAGTAAGTAAATATGGTGAACAGTAATATTTACAGCGTAGTCCGGATACTACTTACGTTGCGTCGTATCTATGGGATTACCAAACTGTGAGGGATAAGATTGTAAGATCTGAGGTAATGAAGACATTTGGGCCATATTTCCCACACAGATTGTGTAAAATGCTAGTATTTTTTATAAATATTTACAAACTTCGTCCACCGTTCCCCTTTCTTCCAACACTCATCAGGCGAGCGAACTTCAAGAGTTCGAAGCGCCGCGCCGCCTACATTAACACGAAATAGAGTTTCATGATTTTTCGGCATTTTTAATTCAATTTTTCTATAGTCCTCACAATACATAGGTAATGAGAAGGGTACCTAGTATTCGTACTTATCTACTGACTTTTGTATTATAAAATTAATTTTCGCCAACCCAGTATGTCTGATGTTTCCTTCCAGGTAAACACTGCTATCACCCATACTATCATCTTCACCTTACATGCATCAGTAAGGTATGATTAATTCATTGGTTATTTCATCCTTGACCAGTTGCCTTCACCTGTGGCCTATGGTCCCATGACTGTAGATGTAGAGGATGCATGCATTCCAATCTTGTGTACAATCTAATGATCAATGTCTTCTATAAATATGCACTTGTTCCTATTGTCTTTTGTTATTGACCGTGACCGTGCCACTTCTCTTTCCTTTTCCTTCATATAGTTCATACCTATACGCAATATACAGGAAAAGGAAGACAGTAGGTTCCTGTGGACTTGTGAAGTACCTAGAAGGACTTGTCAGTTAAATAGGGAAAACTGAGTGATATAAAATTAGATTTGAATGTAAGAAAAATTGTAGCATGTGTGACCCGACTCAAGAGTGACTCTGATGAATACCCATGTACCTGCCTATTCACGACTTTTCTTTGAAAATATGGAAAACCGAAGTCATACACATAAAAAATTAGCACCTGTTAGAATGTTAGATTGCCCCGACTCAAGAGTGACTCTGATCAATACCCATGAGCCTGCCTATTCACGAATTTTCTTTGAAAATATGGAAAACCGAAGTCATACACCATAAAAAATTAGCACCTGTTAGAATGTTAGATGAATGGGAAGATTGTACCCAAATTAATTTAGGTAGGTACCTACCTATAGGTATGACGGAAATTATCACGTATAAATTTTATGTTAAGCACATTGCATAACTAATATAGATTCCAGGCAGCCATAAGAAAAATAATATAGGGGGAACTTTAACGACGGACGGCGACAGAGGTATTATCGTTCCGAAAGAGAGATGGACGACAGGATGGGAAAAAACCAGACGTTCCGAGAACGAAACTTATCTGTACTGTATAGGATGAAATTCGCCCCGGGCGAGAATTAAACCCGCGACCTAACGCCACGAAGTTTCCTTCAATGAGAGTTTTCTTTAGCAAGTTGCTTTCTTTTAGTTCCTCTCTTGACTTTGCTCGAACGTTGTTAGTTTTTCATGAGGGTTTCTCAAGATTAAATCAAGGAACCAATTTTAAGAGTACCTACCAACTACCTACATAATTTATTTGTGTAGGTACAATGACCTAAACATATCATAATTACAAGTTTCGATGTCTATTCGACGATCTGAATTGACGAGAACAGCTATAAAATTACGGATCCAATTTTCTTGCAAACAATTGAATGTTATTTTGAATAAGAACATTGCTAGACTCAACAATTTCCTTATGAATAATCGAGAACGAACATACAGAGAGCTAATAAATCTTGAACAATAATCAACGTCCATTTTCCCTGTCGAAAATAAAACTGATTAATCCTCCATGATTCAGCGGAGGCACTGCGAAGAATGCAAGTGGTACCTACTCGTTCCAGTAGGTCTGAGCACTGGACATTATGAGGTTATAGACAAAAGCACCTCTTATCATTACATATGATTTGTCATAATAATATTATGATTCCCTTGAAGTACAAGCACTAAAATTCCCAAAGTCACCTAAATAGGCCGCAAGTCGTGACTCACCTAAACGAAATTTCATCAATGTAGGAGGGTGAGAACGGTATGAAGGGTGGATTCTGGGCGGGGGAGTTGTGAAAGCCAGGTCTGCGTTTCCGATGAGGCATAACCACGTAATTCTCGGGCGCTGTTTGCTGTTGCACTTTCTCCTGCAACTTCCTTTGCTTAGGTCTGAGGTAGAGGAAGTACCGAGTGAAGGTTTCACCTTGACCTTGGTTGGAGGATGCTTGCTGCTTGCTACTCAGTTTCATCACTACTTGCTTTGCCAAGGTCTCGCCAGGTCTCTCTTTAATTCACTTTCATTTTCATTGCGTCGAGAGTCGAGAGTATACGCGCGAGTTTGTATGGCTATACTGGATGGTGTCACAGATCCAATACCTATATGTAGGTACGTAGAGAACTTGTGGAACTGTGATCTACTGTATTGGGACTCTCAGATCCAATAATTATTACAACTTGTGTGGAATCGTAATGGTAGTGCTCTATCTAGGTACTGTAGTTAATAACATAGGCGTATTTACTGGAACTTGGCCTGGACTGCGGTGAGCTAAGATGGGAAAGCTAGTAAGGGGATTACATCCAAGCATCAGCAAACTGTTTGCCACAATACGTACAGCGATATTCCCTGGCACTACCGACGTTGTTACTAGTCGTGCAACTAGACTTGCTGATCATATCTTCATTTGTACTGTTTGTGTCTTCATGCTCATGGTTCGTGTGACCCCCTCCTGGTCCGGATAAACTGTTCAAGTTACCTGAAACATGAAAAAGAACAAACTTATTCAAATGCTCTTTTTATATCCTCTTTCTTAGGGAGGTACACTTCTCATCAATACATCAGTTCTACTTTCAGGTGGGGTCGAGCTTAAGCTTATCTCGGCTTATTCGACGTACAAACTTTTCTAGTCGGAAAAATCTAAATCCAACAACTTACCTGGAGTAGAGGAGTCCCCTCCCGTCTGACATAAGGACCATGGTCCCCAGGGTGCATCATTGTTGCCTATGCCACCATAGCGAGGGGAAGCAGGCCGCTGAATAGGAGAGCCTTCTTCGCTGGGTGGACGGTACTTGACGACTATTTCTTCTACGGAATTTGGTAAGAGAACACCCGGGTGAGGTGGGGTTTTAGATGGATTGTCCATCAGGTAAGGCGGATTTGAGGAACTTAACAAATGAGGACTACGATAATGCCTGTGAAAGAGAAAGGAACGTTCTATTAGAATGCTACTGGACATTATGAGGTTATAGACAAAAGCACCTCTTATCAAAGTTCATTACATATGATTTGTCATAATAATATTATGATTCCCTTGAAGAAAATTCCCAAAGTCAAATACCTAAATAGGCCGCAGTCGTGACTCACCTAAACGAAATTTCATCAATGTAGGAAGGTGAGAACGGTATGAAGGGTGGATTCTGGGCGGGGGAGTTGTGGAAGCCAGGTCTGCGTTTCCGATGAGGCATAACCACGTAATTCTCGGGCGCTGTTTGCTGTTGCACTTTCTCCTGCAACTTCCTTTGCTCTTCCACATCATCAATGGTATTGCTGTTGTAGTAATCCATGTAACGTGATTTCCGCTTCCGATAGAACAGGGCTTGATTTTCGATTTCTTGCTGGAGTCGCGTGGCGATTTTCTCAGCGCTGGTAGATCGCATTACTTCTTCTTCACTTGACGATTCGACCAGAGAGGAACTTTTTCTTAGAGGTTTATGACTATTTTCGGGCGACTGGAATCAAAAGACAAATAGATATCTACATCATTTTCTGCTAATTGGTGACCTTCTCATCGGATTAACATAGATAATTCTATTTGATAAGAATCGGCTGATTTGATATTGGTAAATTTTCTCCTGTTTGTAACACACTTTCTTTCCAAGTTTTTTTGACTATCTAATAATCCTTTTATTAAAACATTGGACTTACCTTAGATTCATTGTGTACTTCCGGATTGCTCAGCGACAGATTGACCGGGGTGGAAGAGCTTCTCCGTCGTCTCCTACTAGCGGTAATAGTAAACATCGGACATGAGAGTGCGTACCTACCAAAATAATATTTTTAGGTACGTACCTTCCTAAACGAGAAATGCCCACAGCGGTAATAGTAAACATCGGATATGAGAGTGCGTACTGCGTACCTACCAAAATAATATTTTTAGGTACGTACCTTCCTAAACGAGAAATGCCCAAGAGGCCACGGAACACCCTGTATAGATCAATACCCGCAATCATATTGATGGAGCATCTGAGTGTGTCAGTTTTCTACACAATCTTTTTTGATGATTGCACAATAGTGCAGCTGTCTCCAAAAACTGCACTCGGCTATAAAAACGTAGGTCTGAAAATGCAAGAGGCAGCCCTCTCTCTGCATTGTTTGAATTTCACATCCCCAGCTATGGGGAAAGTGTAGAAAAAATATTGAGGTAGGTACACAAAAACTATTTTTTTCATAGCTATAAAAAAAAGGTCTAACCCAAACTCTTAGATGTGAATCTCACTTTCATTATCTAAAAAAAAAAGGTTTTAAAATCCAGGGGTTGAATGTGCGCTTTCACTATTGCACAATTTTTGGTGTCTCATTTTAAAAGCTATTGTGTTAGGTGGGTACGTTGAACCTTTGTATGGATTCGGTTTTTGGTTCAGTCAACTAATATAAAAATGTAGATATCGTAAATTAACCTGCTTTGGTGGAATAATGGTCATGCCGCTCAACTGGAAATCAGGAGGGCGTGGGTTCAACTTCAATTACAGCTCAGTTATGCAATTTTCGTGGAGACGCATAATTTTACGCAACACAGTATTTCTAAAGATCAGTAAGTAGATTGTACCTATTCTGAAAGAGAAAAACAAAATTTTGTTAAAAATTCGATGCTGCTAAACCTTTGCTAAGAGCATTTGGTTGCTAAGAACACTCAACACAGTATTTCTAAAGATCAGTAAGTAGATAGTACCTATTCTGAAAGAGAAAAACAAAATTTTGTTAAAAATTCGATGCTGCTAAACCTTTGCTAAGAGCATTTGGTTGCTAAGAACACAGCATATTGATCAACATTGAAAATTTCTTGTGTTCTTAGTGGAGACGCCAGATCACCTCATAAAATAATACACAGTAGGTACTTCTATAGATAATATAGTAAAGGATATTGGTGGAGACGCCAAATCACACAGTACAATAAGTCACAATAATATTTGTAAAGGATAATAGTGGAGACGCCAAATCACCTCATGAAATAATACACAGAAATCTTCAATGGGTAAATTTAGTAAAGGATATTGGTAGAGACTGGAGACACCAAATCTTTCAGTACAATAAGGGCAGAAACACACTACTGTTACGTCAAGTGAGTCACCACACACAGTAGGTACGAAAAGTCACAATAATATTTGTAAAGGATAATAGTGGAGACGCCAAATCACCTCATGAAATAATACACAGAAATCTTCAATGGGTAAATTTAAGCAAAGGATATTGGTGGAGACGCCAAATCACACAGTACAATAAGTCACAATAATATTAATAATAGTGGAGACGCCAAATCACCTCATGAAATAATACACAGAAATCTTCAATGGGTAAATTTAATAAAGGATATTGGTAGTGGTAGAGACTGGAGAGCTGGAGACACCAAATCTCTCAGTACAATAAAGGCAGAAACACATTACTGTTACGTCAAGTGAGTCACACACAGTACGAAAAGTCACAATAATATTTGTAAAGGATAATAGTGGAGACGCCAGATCACCTCATCTCAGTACAATAAAGGCAGAAACACACTACTGTTACGTCAAGTGAGTCACACATAGTACGAAAAGTCACAATAATATTTGTAAAGGATAATAGTGGAGACGCCAGATCACCTCATAAAATAATACACAGAACTTCCATGAGTAAATTCAGTAAAGGATATTGGTGGAGACACAAAACACCAAATCTCTCAGTACAATTTATTGAGCTAGAAACATAGCTACTACTATTACGTCACGTGAGCTCACGTGACGTGATAGTAGTGTTTTTTCAAACTTAAGTCACAATATTATATTGGAGAACATGAATTATGGGTGACAAAATTTCCGTGAATAACGTTGGTAAAGGGCTATAAAGCTAGAAACATAGCTACTACTATTACGTCACGTGAGCTCACGTGACGTGATAGTAGTGTTTTTCAAACTTAAGTCACAATATTATATTGGAGAACATGAATTATGGGTGACAAAATTTCCGTGAATAACGTTGGTAAAGGGCTATATAGTAAAGGATATTGGTGGAGACACCAAACACTAAATCTCTCAGTACAATTAAGCTAGAAACATAGCTACTACTATTACGTCACGTGAGCTCACGTGACGTGAAAGTAGTGTTTTTTCAAACTTAAGTCAAAATATTATATTGGAGAACATGAATTATGGGTGACAATATTTCCGTGAATAACGTTGGTAAAGGGCAATAGTGGAGACGCCATATCACCAAATACAATAAAATGCAAGAGGCAGCCCTCTCTCTAGCTCTAGCTCTTAGCAGGATGCATTACCACTACTCTCTCTTGGTAAAATATCGTGTCCAACATTATACAATCACGTAATCACACGAATAGGCTTCTGCTGATGATTGTGTTCATTTCCCAAGTACGCACAGTAAGCAGAATATTTCCCTCGGTTAAACACAGTTACTATTTTATTTCTAAGAATCAAGTTATTATTTAGTTCTTTAGGAATGTCGTATTATTGCTTTATGGCTAGAGAAATGCGTCATATATCCAGATCCCATATGTCATTTCTACCTACACGTAATTATTTTACTATCTGATATTTCTAATTTCGACCGCGTGTAGGTAACTTGGGTAATTCCTGATGGATTTCCTACAGACTTTCTGAGCAGGGGTTTTCATAAGGATATCTTGGTACTCAACGGAACGTAGCGGTTAAATTGGGTGGGGTATTACAGTAAAATACTATTATTCTATTTGGATTAGTAAGTTAGCTCTATTAAAGATAGGAAAGGTACGTAGTCGTACTTATGTAACGTGCTAATTGACTCATCAAATTCATTTAGTATGAAATTGATTCAATTAATGAAAACGCGTGAGTAAATCTCAGAACACTCAATGGAAAACGAACCAGTGTCCTAAATAACTAGAAACGCACGCAACAGTGACCTAAATTCTGGCTCGATTACAAAACGGAGTGTGAATCAATTGGAAGGGAAATGCTCTCAAGATAGGTTTGATCTAAACCGAAGAAAATACGAACTTGAGTGAGATAAAGATTCTCTGAGCTAAGAAATAATTATACCTACTGTAGCCTTGTGATATATTGAAAATTCTTATTTAAGAAGCTCAAATTCCATTTAAGAAGCGAATTCTTTAAAAAATTCTACATTCTAGAACTTGAGTCCGCAATCAGAATTGGGCACTTATATGGAATCTTTGGTTCGAAAACTTTTTAAACTGGAGGGTTCAGTAGTTGACGAATTCAACGACAAACCATCAAGGCATTCTGAAATAAAGAAAGCAAAAATCATCTTCTATCTATTTAAAAATAATGCTGATTAGTTGACGAATTCAACGACAAACCATCAAGGCATTCTGAAATAAAGAAAGCAAAAATCATCTTCTATCTATTTAAAAATAATGCTGATATACAATTTTTGAGGGATCATGTCTTGTAGAAGTGTTGATGAAACCCATGCAGATTGTAGAGTTCCGGGATCATAAGTATATTATTTATCAATCCAAAAGTCATACCATAGGAAAAGTTTCAAAAAAATTGATAGCTATAAACAATTTTCATGGCCACATATAAGCCATACTTCCAAATCGATGCATGATATACACCTATATCACCACTAGACACCCAGACAGGAGATAGTCAGTCATGCTGATTTTCCTTGTTGATTCTCAATAAGTGTGCACCACTACCAATCCTGTCATAAACTAGTTTGTATTGAGAACTAGTAGACAGCAGTGTAAGTCATTCAATTTCCATCATATCAGTTAAACCATATTTGACCAAGTTTTCCAATGATTTTCTGTTTCTGCCCCTATCCTCTCATCCAAACTTCTTGAAACTTCTTTCTTATTGAAGTCTTGGAGCCCCACAGGTCTTAGCTCAGCAAAACTCATAAATAGGACATGAAAGGGTATTCTTCAAGGTTAAACTTGTGTGCGCAATTCTGCCAACCAGAGCGAAGTAAGAAGCGAGAGGAGAGTTCAAAGCAACTTCTACCTCTGCATCCTTATGTTATATCACATTCATCCAAACTTCTTGAAACTTCTTTCTTATTGAAGACTTGGAGCCCCACAGGTCTTAGCTCAGCAAAACTCATAAATAGGACATGAAAGGGTATTCTTCAAGGTTAAACTTGTGTGCGCAATTCACACGGAGAGTCTTTGTGTTCTGTTGGTTATTGTGGCCTAACCTTGAGAAGTCTTGTCTAAGTTTTTGTGCATAACAATTCATGGAGCTGCTAGTCACTTCTCTATGTTTCTCTATCGCGCTATCTTTCTTTTCTTTCTTCTTTCCTCTTGCTATAATATGTATAAAAACAGTCATTATCACAGGGGGGGCAGGCCAAACTTCAGGAGTGGCCTGGGTTGCAATCCCAATTACATATTATGTTCAATTGAAATAATAGAGGAAGGTTTATCTGATGACTCGCACTTTGTGCTCGGGCTTCGCGGTTTCGGTTTCGCTACTCGGAGATGCGTATACGGTTAAGCTGCGCGCTCCCGAGGCTTTGCAAGATCAGCTTAAAAACCAAAAGTATTCGCAGTACATTATATTATGATCACAAGTGCCAACCAGAGCGAAGTAAGAAGCGAGAGGAGAGTTCAAAGCAACTTCTACCTCTGCATCCTTATGTTATATCACAATGATGTTTCCTGTGCTAATCCAGTTGAATGAATCCATGTAACACCCGAAATAAAAACGTGAAACTTCTATCACGGATCCGAATATGAATAAAATCTCCAGTGTAGGAAGAAGGTAAGGTAGAGAAGGGTACACGTACACATGCAAACTTTACAACTTTACACCAAGAAAAGAAACATACCAATTGAGTAGGTAAGGAAGTAGGTACACCAAAAACATATAGGAAAGTACGGACACATTTGAAGTACCTAGAGTACCTTTGTTCTTTTTGGAAATCCAAATATAGGACTCCTGGCCACATAGCTACTACATAAGAGATCCAATAACACACTGCCACTTATTCCGTGATCCGTGTTGGCGTGCATGGAACAAATGATGATGAGGATATAAATATTTGATGATTGTATAATTTACACTTGTAGAAGGAGAGTATTTCGATTAGCAAGTGGCGAATGTAGCACAAACTGGTCCATTAAGTATTATTGGAAGTAGGAGAAATGAGAATGTTAAGACTGGCAAAGCGGTCATTGAGCTGCATTAGTCCATTCATCCTGTAGAATGCTGACATATGTATTACTTAACTTCGGAGATGATTAAGTTGTCTGACCAAAAAACTTCTTTCACCTGAAGACCTGAAGCAACTGATTATACAATTTGGTAATGCAGAACTTTAACGTGTTCCTTTAGTTCCATGGTTTGTCCGCTTAATATCCTTTAATGAGAGTTTGAGAAATAGGTTTTGAAGATTGGCAATTTGGCATAAAGGGCTGAAACTAAAACGTAGTTAAGTAATACTTAACTTCGGAGATGATTAAGTTGTCTGACCAAAAAACTTCTTTCACCTGAAGCAACTGATTATACAATTTGGTAATGCAGAACTTTAACGTGTTCCTTTAGTTCCATGGTTTGTCCGGTTAATATCCTTTAATGAGAGTTTGAGAAATAGGTTTTGAAGATTGGCAATTTGGCATAGAGGGCTGAAACTAAAACGTAGTTAAGTAAATATCAAACACTATAACAGTTCGACATGATCTACTCGTCATAGGATGTAATGCATTTCACAACATACCTATTACATGGATTGTCAATAAAAGAAAGTCTACCGGACAAATAAAAATCCGAACTTCCATCTCCTCTGAAAAAATGATCGACAACAGACGAGACGGGTTTAAACCAAATGGAAACCAAAAATCTCAAAACCTATTGATTACCTATTACATGGATTGTCAATAAAAGAAAGTCTACCGGACAAATAAAAATCGGAACTTCCATCTCCTCTGAAAAAATGATCGACAACAGACGAGACGGGTTTAAACCAAATGGAAACCAAAAATCTCAAAACCTATTGATCATTGTTCAAGCAATAGATTTCCAATATTTATGACATCTTCTGTCAAAATATTTGACTTTCTCTTATATTGGGCAAAAGGGTCTTCGTCCAAGTGAAAGGGGCCTTTGACAAAGTACCGCCCTTATCCCTCGGAGTTTCTACTTTGGCTTTCTCCATCCTTGAAACAATAGAAAGCAAGGAAGGGACTTTAATGAAAATAAAACAAGGACTCAGGTAGCTCAGTTGGTTAAAATGGGTCATTTATTTTATTTTAGAAATAATTATTCCTTCATATATTATTCCGTATATTTCTTGTTGACATTTTTTACGATGGTATACGTCCATTAATTTAGAAAGTGTTGGATATTGAAGCGGCAAGCTTTGAAACTTCAAAACTTACTTGTAGATTGGCGAGGGACGACCTTCCTCCATTGAAATCAGAAAAAAGAATGACTTTCAAAATATTTTTGGAAAAGTAAACAAACAGATCAAAGCACAAATATATCCTCTGGTGGTTTAAATTGAAATTTCAACAAAAATCAGCTGCACTTCGATATTAACTTCACATCAGTAAAAGCAATCCGTATGTCCACACGTGTGGACGTCGGGCGTCTATGACTACAAGCCTAAAAATATGTTTCTCTTGTGTCCTCTCTGTTAATCCTATGTAAGACCATGGCCTGTAACAAAAAGAAATTCTGTTTAACATATAAAAGCAAAGAGTGTGTCCACACGTGTGGACGTCGGGCGTTTATTACTACACAAGAAAATTTTCCTCGGGCGTCAGGAGGATAAATTAAATACCCTAATGGAGTTAGTCAGAACTATTTAACAATTGTGCTGTTCCAGGATATATCAGCATTTTCTAGTGACAATTTTGATGATCAGGTAGGTGCACTTTCTAATTTCTTTCATAATATTCACATCATCCTTGTGTGTTGACAGTTTCTCAACTTCTCACTTTAAAACCTACTTTAGCAAATGTGACAAGGCAAATGATGAAAAAATATTTCTTTCGTTAGGGATCCGAGTATTTACGATGGCTGACTGCGGTTCACACTGGCATATAACCCACCCCCGCAGCACCTGTGACTCGTGGAGTCTCGGTCATTTAGGGGCCCCGCAGGAACATAGTTATCTGTCTAGGGAGGGATGATTTTATTTGGAAAATCCACTGACTACCTAACAGCCCGCGGAATATGCGTTTTAAAGTCACTACACACGAAGAGTCCATTGTCCCACAGATTGCTAAACATATTTAATAGGAATAGGACGTTCTAGAAATCAAGCAGAGTTATAGAACACGGGCTGTGTCCAGTACTGATTTCGCTCAAACAATAAGATTTCAATTGGTTTCAGTACTTTCAGCCCATTTGAAATATTGAGCTAGTCGTTTGAATAGGCATCTCAAGATTGCACAATCGCCAATTTTCGAGGATTGTGCATTCAAATTCAAATGTCAGCAATGCCAGTACGAGGAGTGATAATTTTCTCTCTCTTTGGGGTGAATCCGGGAATTGAGCCTAATATATACAATATACAGACATTAACAAACTAATTATGTGTGTAGTACCTACTCACCAATTCTGACAAAAATGTTAATCCAAAATCCAATAAATTAAATCCATAGTATAATCCAGTGATGAAGAGCTGATAAATCCAGTAAATATCACTAGAAGAATACGCACAATAATCCAAAGATAACGCACACACTCAATTTAAATGATGACAAAACACAATGTGATGAAGTTTTATGATAGATCAAAAAATTTACTTTTAGTCTTGTGTTTCATAGTTGAAAAGTTATAGATAGAACATTCTTCACTGAAAAAAAAAGAAAAAAAAATAATAATAATGATATTTCAATTAAAATAGTAAAACTGAAAAATTATTATTATTTGAATTAAAAAGATCCAACATTATGATCAAGAGGAAAATATAGAAAACTATTGAGGTGAGCACTACCAAGACTTTTACTTGATTGAAGGAAATTTTTGTAAACAATAACACACTATTATAGGATAAAACGCAGTAGATACAAAAATTAAGGACACTTTTGATTTTAAATCACCTAGTGGCTGAGAAGGAACGCATGATTTTGATTCTGTGTTAACTGATAATGATAACGCGAAATTAGAACACGTCGATGCTGTAAACAAAGGCACGCACAATAAAGAAACACGTGAAAGCCAATAAAAATGAACTTTTAAATTTATATTTGCGTCTACGGTTTACTTGACAAAACGTTTCAAAAGGAAATCCACACTGATAATTTAGAAAAGTTTAGAATCACTTTTAAATCACTAAAATACTTAATAACTTTAAAAAGCCAAGAAATTGAGGAAACTTTAGAAAAAAAAATATTTATTTAATTTTTTTTATTATTATTATTATTATTATTTTTTTTTTACTGAGCACAATTTTTCATTATTATTTTGTTAAAAATCTTAAAAAATATTAACAATAAAAAGGAATATTTTAATACAAAATATATTGATTTATTTTCCTAAAGATCGCGCAATACCTTGAGTTAACATCGACTAGATTTCAGTACGCCTCATATCATACACAATTAAACAATAAAAAATGTAAACACTAAAAAAAATATTAAAAAAATAAAAGCAAGTAAATACTAAAAAATTCTCTTTTGATACAACAAGGAACAAGGACACAAAATTCCTCCTCCTCTCTCTCATACACACACACATTCTCCCTTCTCTTTCTCATCATTCTCGTTCTCTCTTGCACCCTAGGTTATCTATCTCTCTCTTAAAACAATTCTCTTTCACTTTATGGTTTTGGTTTGTATGCTCTCAAGATAAGTTTGATCTAAACCGAAGAAAATACGAACTTGAGTGAGATAAGATTCTCTGAGCTAAGAAATATACTGTAGCCTTGTGATATATTGAAAATTCTTATTTAAGAAGCTCAAATTCCATTTAAGAAGCGAATTCTTTAAAAAATTCTACATTCTAGAACTTGAGTCCGCAATCAGAATTGGGCACTTATATGGAATCTTTGGTTCGAAAACTTTTTAAACTGGAGGGTTCAGTAGTTGACGAATTCAACGACAAACCATCAAGGCATTCTGAAATAAAGAAAGCAAAAATCATCTTCTATCTATTTAAAAATAATGCTGATATACAATTTTTGAGGGATCATGTCTTGTAGAAGTGTTGATGAAACCCATGCAGATTGTAGAGTTCCGGGATCATAAGTATATTATTTATCAATCCAAAAGTCATACCATAGGAAAAGTTTCAAAAAAATTGATAGCTATAAACAATTTTCATGGCCACATATAAGCCATACTTCCAAATCGATGCATGATATACACCTATATCACCACTAGACACCCAGACAGGAGATAGTCAGTCATGCTGATTTTCCTTGTTGATTCTCAATAAGTGTGCACCACTACCAATCCTGTCATAAACTAGTTTGTATTGAGAACTAGTAGACAGCAGTGTAAGTCATTCAATTTCCATCATATCAGTTAAACCATATTTGACCAAGTTTTCCAATGATTTTCTGTTTCTGCCCCTATCCTTTCATCCAAACTTCTTGAAACTTCTTTCTTATTGAAGACTTGGAGCCCCACAGGTCTTAGCTCAGCAAAACTCATAAATAGGACATGAAAGGGTATTCTTCAAGGTTAAACTTGTGTGCGCAATTCACACGGAGAGTCTTTGTGTTCTGTTGGTTATTGTGGCCTAACCTTGAGAAGTCTTGTCTAAGTTTTTGTGCATAACAATTCATGGAGCTGCTAGTCACTTCTCTATGTTTCTCTATCGCGCTATCTTTCTTTTCTTTCTTCTTTCCTCTTGCTATAATATGTATAAAAACAGTCATTATCACAGGGGGGGCAGGCCAAACTTCAGGAGTGGCCTGGGTTGCAATCCCAATTACATATTATGTTCAATTGAAATAATAGAGGAAGGTTTATCTGATGACTCGCACTTTGTGCTCGGGCTTCGCGGTTTCGGTTTCGCTACTCGGAGATGCGTATACGGTTAAGCTGCGCGCTCCCGAGGCTTTGCAAGATCAGCTTAAAAACCAAAAGTATTCGCAGTACATTATATTATGATCACAGGAAAGATGAACGAAGAACCCCATTGAAACTGAAAACCAAAGCACGAAACATGTTTGAACATTTGGAGGAATCAGTATTGACATGGATGTGCAATTTTCCGTACCGCACAAGGGTCATCGCAATTTGATCAGCAAAACAGCTGTGCGAAAATTGCCAAAATACCCACGGAAAAAACAGACAGGGGATTGGGGACTTGTCTCATGTCGTGCCTGATGAAGAGCTTGTAATGATTCGCTCTATCTTCTGCGTTCACCTTGACTACACACAACTTCATCTTTTCAATTTGGCCACACCAACTTCCAGAGGTTTCGAGGAAGTCTGCAAAATCTTCAATTCAAAACAAAGAGCGAGAGAGTTCCTTCAATGTCTCAAGTAAAGCTTAGATAAGTTGACTACCTCTATGCCTAAATGTTTGCTGATGATATCCATGAAGTTTGTTGAAGTTGAGGTGAACATCTGCTAATTAGTCGTTAAAAAATACTTAGATAACTATGTACCCCTATACCATTAAAGTAAGCATGTGCATCCTGTTTGTGTTATTATTATCTCAACATTTATCTACCTTTGACCTTATATCATAACATCTGCTAATTAGTCGTTAAAAAATACGCAGATAAATATGTACCCCTATACCATTAAAGTAAGCATGTGCATCCTGTTTGTGTTATTATTATCTCAACATTTATCTACCTTTGACCTTATATCAATAAAGTAAGCATGTGCATCCTGTTTGTGTTATTATTATCTCAACATTTATCTACCTTTGACCTTATATCATCATTGGGCATCAGAAGGAAATTATAAGAAAAGAAAATGTCAATTTAAGAAAATCAAAAGTAATCCTTATAGTGCTAAACACAGATACCCACATTTCATTCTAAGACAAGCAGTTTAAAAAGCTTTCTAGAAATAAGTTTAACTAAGACACAGGACCAACAATAATGACAAGTATTTTTAGCATACGTTATTTGATTCTTAGGGCTACATTTGTAAGAAAAGAAATGTCAATTTAAGAAAATCAAAAGTAATCCTTATAGTGCTAAACACAGATACCCACATTTCATTCTAAGCAAGCAGTTTAGAAAGCATTCTAGAAATAAGTTTAACTAAGACACAGGACCAACAATAATGACAAGTATTTTTAGCATACGTTATTTGATTCTTAGGGCTACATTTAAATAATTCTGTAACAATCATTGGTAGGTATAAATATTGTTAAAAAAAGTAACAATGACCATGTAACATATTAAATTTTTATTGCTAGATAGGTACTTACTATTATAGGGTTGAAGTTGAAACTAATTATTGATTGGAATGCTGTATGCTACCGTTGCTACTATTATAGCTACCACTTTAACCAAATACGATATAGGGTTGAAGTTGAAACTAATTATTGATTGGAATGCTGTATGCTACCGTTGCTACTATTATAGCTACCACTTTAACCAAATACGAGGGTTGAAGTTGAAACTAATAAAATTATTGATTGGAATGCTGTATGCTACCGTTGCTACTATTATAGCTACCACTTTAACCAAATACGACTAATACCTCTGACATTGTTTACAATTCTATCTAAAAGTTTTTAAGGCCAAACATGAATGTGAAATGGAGATTAAAATAGTCTTGAGAGCTAACTGGAGGACCTTGTACAACTTTTCTGAGCGTCAGACTGAACTAAAAGCAGTTGAAGCATTGAAACATTATGAAATGTTTTAAATGTCATTTTACAAGGTAGAATGCGTTACTTTCACTATCTTATCAAGGGTTCTGGTATTTTCTTATTTTTCGTCCAAAATTATATTTCAAAGTTAACAGTGAATCTCTGGTGAATTGGTGATAATATCACGAAGAACAAAGCAACACAATAAATTATAAGGACATTAGAAGACATTGCCAGAAGAAGTTTAATATTTGATGAATAGATGAACAGCCCCATGATGGTCGATTTCATAGGGAGTTTCATGGCCAATATTGATGAACATATTTATTACCTATTGCCCATGATTATAACACCTATTATTAAGTATAACGGATTAAACCTAGATTAAACCGTAAACACTAAACATAATGGGTTAAATTAAAATGTTTGTGTATTGTATCTGTAAACACAAGAAATTCACTTTTGCTTTTAGTAAATTTATTTGCATCTTTTTTCTTTCTTATTATTCTTGTTTGTTTTTTTTTTTTTTTTTTTTTTTTTTTTTTTCAATCGTAAATTAGGTAGGTTTTTGAATGTAGGTGATGTTTTCAGCGAATTTCATCAATCAGTGAATACCAAACTGATGATACATCAGTGTCCAAAAAATTTGAACTCGTATCTGACCTATTTTTCAGATGAAGAATTGTAGATATGTGCGTAGATTCTTTTTAATCAAATAGGTTCATCACAGCTACCTATTTTACTTTGTCTAGTCTTGCTTTGTTGGATAGCTATGTATCTTACCTATAGAATATCTCATATCTCTCAAAGTAGTTGTTTTCCCTACAAAAAAATTACTCAAACAGTTTTGTGAGCTAAGTATGGTCGTATTACCAATGAGATATTATTATCAGATGTTTCTACGATAACTCCTATGAGAGTCCTATTTTAGGTTCCGGGAGTGTACAATGTACAATTCCACGTGTGTGCCTTTATCAAGGAGTATGAAGTAATTCATTGTTCGCGTTGACCTTGGAATTATGAGCATTCAAGGTCGTTGTGATTACTGTTTGACCTATCCGCTTTTGTTTTTGTTTTTTGGGGACTGTTATAAAAGAACTACGACCTCTTCGGTACCATATAAGACGAAATGACAATTGTATTCTACATAATGCGTGTTTGTTCCTCTTTTCTGTCCTCCTCTTCTGGTTTTCTTCCTGATTTCCCATCAACATTAGTGAAAATAAAACACTGACCAAACTAATTTAATACATATGCCACAAATACCTAATTCCCTTGTGTGTAAAGAAGTGAGTTGAAATTTGGTTATTTGAAAAATCAATGCATAATTGCATATTAACATCACACCTGACTATAGTTTTTATACAGAGTAGATATTTAGTAGGCATCTCAAGATTGCACAATCGCCAATTTTCGATGATTGTGCATTCAAATTCAAATGTCAGCAATGCCAGTACGAGGAGTGATAATTTTCTCCCTCTTGGGGTGAATCCGGGAATTGAGCCTAATATATACAATATACAGACATTAACAAACTAATTATGTGTGTAGTACCTACTCACCAATTCTTTTACTTTGACTACACTTGCTTTATGGGATAGCTATCTTACCTATAGGATATCTCATATCTCTAAAAGTTATTGTTTTCCCTAAAAAAAATTATTCAAACAATTTTGTGAGCTACGTATACGTATTTCGTATGAGATATACGAGTAGTTTTTTCCAAGACGACACTTATGAGGGTCATTATTTGGGTTCCGGAGTGTACAATTCCACGTGTGTGCTTTTATCAAGGAGTATGAAGTAATTCATTGTTCGCGTTGACCTTGGAATTATGAGCATTCAAGGTCGTTGTGATTGTTGTTTGACCTATCTGCTTTTGTTTTTGTTTTTTGGGGACTGTTATAAAAGAACTACAACCTCTTCGGTACCATATAGGACGAAATGACAATTGTATTCTACATAATGCGTGTTTGTTCCTCTTTTCTATCCTCCTCTTCTGGTTTTCTTCCTGATTTCCGATCAACATTACTAAAAATAAAACACTGACCAAACTAATTTAATACAAATGCCACAGATACCTAATTCTCTTGTGTGTAAAGAAGTGAGTTGAAATTTGGTTATTTGAAAAATCAATGCATAATTGCATATTAACATCACACCTGACTATAGTTTTTATACAGAGTAGATATTTAAATATCTTCTTAGGTACTTGGTCTATCTTAATATCTGAAATTTCGATCTTTTCTTTTGATATTTTGGAGACCAGAAGAGGATTGATTTGGCAAATGACAATATTAAGTTCTCAACTGTTGTTAATTAATCCGTGACCTAAATGTCCTAAATGATGTGTATAGGTATCCAAGTGCCACAGTTTCTATAGAAAGGAAAAGTAAACCTCCGTACCAAATTCACCTGGCTATTATACATTTAGGTGAAGGTCAGAATTTGGGTCCGTAATATTTTTTAGCCTTTGTGCAAATGTCATTGGTGTAAAAGTCTCCTATAGGTTTAAACGGAATATAGGTAACAGTTTACACTTTTGTTTTTCAGTTTCTTTCAAAATTTGCAACAGTGTTTGTTGTTAGTATTGTCCTAATTTCACCTGTTTCTAAAGGTACCTCTATTTATTTGATTAAACGATTATAGAATAACACAATGTACAAAGGGACGTCACCTGTTTACGTTGACGATAAAGTGTCACCTCATTTCTTTCTGTGGATTTTCTATCTTTCTTTGTACAAATCTCAAGTTAATTTATTGAACTTAATTAATGTGAGTCACTAAGGCTTGAATTTAACCAAAAATCTCAATTCCTTTAGAATTCTAGTTAGATACCTACATAAGAATACCTATAACATACATGCTTACGTTGAAAATGCATACTTTGTTACTCACCTACAACTTACTTTTGACGTCTTAAAAATAGGTACTTAAATATGTTTAGCTCCATGAGTCACTGTCAATGAGGAAAATCTGGTTTTAACAAGGAGTAAAAAGTAAAAAAGTAATAAAAAATCAAAAGTTGCCAATAAAGTTGATAGATCAGAATAGATTAGTCTGAAACTTTGCACGAAATACAAAACAATACCCAAGTTACATCAATTTACACCGTGAAGTATGATTAAAGTTTCCCTACCAAGGTCTCCTCTAGCTTGTAAACCAAAATAAATGGATTTTCGGTGAACCGCAAACGAGAGAAGAAAAACATAGCGGATGCGTTCACTAAAGGAATTGAAGAAAAGAAGGCCATCGTAGTCATTCAGATTAGAGTCTGATTGTTACAAGGCGAGGAAAAGTGAAAATTCGTGTTATTTAAAATCAAATCCGTACAAGGCTGTTTTTGGAAACCTATAATGATTTTTACCTTGCTGAACATTGTTGTGAAGTATGATGTTTCTATTGTGGGTGATTTCTACGAGCAAGGTTTGCGCCAAGGTTCAGAACATCACATCTCACGTCAGCTACTGGTGAGAGAGAAATATTATATCCTCACCTTGGAAAATACAGGAAGGAAGGGAAACTGCAGCGTTCTTTGAAATATTAAATCGGACAATCTGGATTTAAGGATTCCTCAGATTTGGATTGATTTTAAGGATTCCACAGATAAGAGATAGGATTGATTCACAGATAAGAGATTCGTACATGTGATGGATAAATACCCTATCTCGTTTTAACTCGTTCAAGTTGTAGTAAATGAAAAATAAGTATAGAAAATGACGTACCACTGTTATTCAATGCTACATCCAGACACACATTTTTGGCATACCGAATAGCCGAATACCAATACTTGGCTGACATCTTCTAGACATGGTACCTATCGGCATTGATAAACTCATTAGGAACGTAAATAGAAACAAGCACAGATTATCAGCTATAGTTCAAATATTTGTCTAGCAACCATTTCGAGGAGACATTCTCAGAAAAATTCCGATTTTGAAATGAGTTTCCTCGAAATTTTCTTGTTTTCACTTATAGGTAGATATTTGTCTTACTTACGTCTAAGTGGCACTTTCGCCTGCATAAGTCTGAATTTTATTTTTCCAAGTCAACAGGAATAGGTATCCAAGTACCCCAGTGTTCTATAGAAAGGAAAAGTAAACCTCCGTACCAAATTCACCTGGCTATTATACATTTAGGTGAAGGTCAGAATTTGGGTCCGTAATATTTTTTAGCCTTTGTGCAAATGTCATTAGTGTAAAAGTCTCCTATAGGTTTAAACGGAATATAGGTAACAACATACACTTTTGTTTTTCAGTTTCTTTCAAAATTTGCAACAGTGTTTGTTGTTAGTATTGTCCTAATTTCACCTGTTTCTAAAGGTACCTACTTACACTTTTGTTTTTCAGTTTCTTTCAAAATTTGTAACAGTGTTTGTTGTTAGTATTGTCCTAATTTCACCTGTTTCTAAAGGTACCTCTATTTATTTGATTAAACGATTATAGAATAACACAATGTACAAAGGGACGTCACCTGTTTACGTTGACGATAAAGTGTCACCTCATTTCTTTCTGTGGATTTTCTATCTTTCTTTGTACAAATCTCAAGTTAATTTATTGAACTTAATTAATGTGAGTCACTAAGGCTTGAATTTAACCAAAAATCTCAATTCCTTTAGAATTCTAGTTAGATACCTACATAAGAATACCTAAGTACAAAGAGACGTCACCTGTTTACGTTGACGATAAAGTGTCACCTTATTTCTTTCTGTGGATTTTCTGTCTTTCTTTGTACAAATCCCAAGTTAATTTATTGAACTTAATTAATGTGGGTCACTAAGGCTTGAATTTAACCAAAAATCTCAATTCCTTTAGAATTCTAGTTAGATACCTACATATAATAGTAATACCTATAACATACATGCTTACGTTGAAAATGCATACTTGGTTACTCACCTACAACTTACTTTTGACGTCTTAAAAATAGGCACTTAAATATGTTTAGCTCCATGAGTCACTGTCAATGAGGAAAATCTGGTTTTAACCAGGAGTAAAAAGTAAAAAAGTAATAAAAAATCAAAAGTTGCCAATAAAGTTGATAGATCAGAATAGATTAGTCTGAAACTTTGCACGAGAACCAGGAGTAAAAAGTAATAAAAAATCAAAAGTTGCCAATAAAGTTGATAGATCAGAATAGATTAGTCTGAAACTTTGCACGAAATACAAAACAATACCCAAGTTACATCAATTTACACCGTGAAGTATGATTAAAGTTTCCCTACCAAGGTCTCCTCTAGCTTGTAAACCAAAATAAATGGATTTTCGGTGAACCGCAAACGAGAGAAGGAAAACATAGCGGATGCGTTCACTAAAGGAGTTGAAGAAAAGAAGGCCATTGTAGTAATTCAGATTAGAGTCTGATTGTTACAAGGCGAGGAAAAGTGAAAATTCGTGTTATTTAAAATCAAATCCGTACAAGGCTGTTTTTGGACTTGTAAACCAAAATAAATGGATTTTCGGTGAACCGCAAACGAGAGAAGGAAAACATAGCGGATGCGTTCACTAAAGGAATTGAAGAAAAGAAGGCCATTGTAGTCATTCAGATTAGAGTCTGATTGTTACAAGGCGAGGAAAAGTGAAAATTCGTGTTATTTAAAATCAAATCCGTACAAGGCTGTTTTTGGAAACCTATAATGATTTTTACCTTGCTGAACATTGTTGTGAAGTATGATGTTTCTATTGTGGGTGATTTCTACGAGCAAGGTTTGCGCCAAGGTTCAGAACATCACATCTCACGTCAGCTACTGGTGAGAGAGAAATATTATATCCTCACCTTGGAAAATACAGGAAGGAAGGGAAACTGCAGCGTTCTTTGAAATATTAAATCGGACAATCTGGATTTAAGGATTCCTCAGATTTGGATTGATTTTAAGGATTCCACAGATAAGAGATTTAAGGATTCCACAGATAAGAGATTCGTACATGTGATGGATAAATACCCTACCTCGTTTTGACTCGTTCAAGTTGTAGTAAATGAAAAATAAGTATAGAAAATGACGTACCACTGTTATTCAATGCTACATCCAGACACACATTTTTGGTTGACTCGTTCAAGTTGTAGTAAATGAAAAATAAGTATATTATATAGAAAATGACGTACCACTGTTATTCAATGCTACATCCAGACACACATTTTTGGCATACCGAATACCAATATCTACTTGGCTGACATCTTCTAGACATGGTACCTATCGGCATTGATAAACTCATTAGGGACGTAAATACATAGAAACAAGCACAGATTATCAGCTGTAGTTCAAATATTTGTCTAGCAACCATTTCGAGGAGACATTCTCAGAAAAATTCCAATTTTGAAATGAGTTTCCTCGAAATTTTCTTCTTTTCACTTATACCTAGGTAGATATTTGTCTTACTTACGTCTAAGTGGCACTTTCGCCTGCATAAGTCTGAATTTTATTTTTCCAAGTCAACAGGAATAGGTACATAACTACATACGTATGCGTATTACCTACTGAGAGAGATCTCATGGATTAAAGATGTCTTTGATTATAAATAGGTACTCTTGTTATATAATGGCTTCTCATAATAATGGCAATTTCAACTACAATATTGATACCTGCGAAAAGATTTAGATAATTTATAAAAAGTTTAAAAAAATACCTACGCGTATTACCTGCTGAGAGAGATCTCATGGATTAAAGATGTCTTTGATTATAAATAGGTACTCTTGTTATATGTATAATGGCTTCTCATAATAATGGCAATTTCAACTACAATATTGATACCTGCGAAAAGATTTAGATAATTTATAAAAAGTTTAAAAATGTTGCAGCTCAACTGATAACATTGCTACAAGATTATGAAATATTTTGTTATCTTATATGAGACTACATACAGTTGGGGCGAAGGCTGTATGAATCCCACTCAAATTTGAGACAAACAAATTCGTTATTTCTTTTTATTAAACTTTAATACCCGAGTCACCAAAAGACAAAATTCAATAGTCGTGAAAAAGTTACTTAGTAGGTACCACTTTATTTTTTTGGGCTGGACAATCTGGATTATTTGGTTTGGAATCTGTGTGTCAATAGGTTGGTAATGAACTGATTGCAGTGGTTTGAGTCCGAACTAGACCACAGGAATGGAATATTAGGTATTTTAGGTAGCTTACCTATTTTTCAATTCTGCCATGTGTAGTCATACTTACCAACATAAAAAGCTCATAGTATTTTCGATTTTCTGATCTATTTAGGGCCCAAGTGCACACTTGTTTTAACCTAAACATGGAACTGAACGGAACATGGACATTTGTGAAGAAGAACAAAAAATGCAAAATAAATATCTGAGATCTGAATGTTGTCCCCGTTGTTAACATGAGATTTTATTTCTTCTGTCCATTTTATTATTTGGAATAGATACGAGCATTAAATTTATGACAAGGTGAAAGAAATATAGTAACGATATTACAATACCGTTTTTCAATATATTATCTAAGTATGTCACTTATTATGTTGCTTTTGATTTAATCTGTCTATGTTCATAATATTATTGTCATGTCGTCTGGTTATGTTTCTCCAAAGCTTTTTGAGTTCATATCCTTGGGAGCTACATATCTATCTCCCTACTGACGTGACGGTACATGGGTATTTTCCCCATTAAAATACTCTAAATCGTGCCAAAGGACGGGCAAAACCAGCTAGTCCTTAATTTATTTTACCCATTTCGAGAGGAAAATCTCTCTATTTCCTTTATCTAGTCCCAATTTTCGTTATCTCCATGCCTACTGTGATATGAGGACATAACAAATGAGGTTTCCAGTTCAAGACCACGGAGAAAAATTGTGAAATTTGTATGTGAGTGTTTGTTATCTTATTAATGTGTCATAACATCAGTGAGAAATTGTACTCGATCCCTCTGCCACGTGTTTTTAGGGTGTCCATGAAAATCGATCCTGGGCAGTAACATCTGTGGACCTTGCTTTAGGTTCGATTGACCATCACTTTGTCTGTGCTGTAGCATACCCAAACTGTTACCTAAAGCATAGGCACCTATTATAGAGGTATGTTATCTTTGTTTGTGGTACTCTTTTGATTTTTTTTTGTTCATTTCCCGCCATTACAGCTGTATATTTTGTCGTAGACTAACTATTACATATACGTACGTACAATGTTCATCCAATATCCGACGGAGTATAAGAGAGACTAATTTTCCCAATATCTGTACCTAGAAAACCCTCAGGAAACTGCCTTCGTAGACTTCTCGACTTATTATACATTTATAGGTAGGTAATAACAATAATCTAATAACTGTTCCACAAAAAACATAGCGGATGCGTTCACTAAAGGAATTGAAGAAAAGAAGGCCATCGTAGTCATTCAGATTAGAGTCTGATTGTTACAAGGCGAGGAAAAGTGAAAATTCGTGTTATTTAAAATCAAATCCGTACAAGGCTGTTGATACCTAATTCTCTTGTGTGTAAAGAAGTGAGTTGAAATTTGCTTATTTGAAAAATCAATGCAAAATATGCATAATTGCATATTAACATCACACCTTACTATGTATAGTTTTTACCTATACAGAGTAGATATTTAAATATCTTCTTAGGTACTTGGTCTGTCTTAATATCTGAAATTTCGATCTTTTCTTTTGATATTTTGGAGACCAGAAGAGGATTGATTTGGCAAATGACAATATTAAGTTCTCAACTGTTGTTAATTAATCCGTGACCTAAATGTCCTAAATGATGTGTATAGGTATCCAAGTGCCACAGTTTCTATAGAAAGGAAAAGTAAACCTCCGTACCAAATTCACCTGGCTATTATACATTTAGGTGAAGGTCAGAATTTGGGTCCGTAATATTTTTTAGCCTTTGTGCAAATGTCATTGGTGTAAAAGTCTCCTATAGGTTTAAACGGAATATAGGTAACAGTTTACACTTTTGTTTTTCAGTTTCTTTCAAAATTTGCAACAGTGTTTGTTGTTAGTATTGTCCTAATTTCACCTGTTTCTAAAGGTACCTTTATGAATATAATGATATTATACGCTTTGTATGGACATTCGTCACAACTAAAAAAGTTTGTTAATAGATTTATACCTACCTACCTAGATCAACAGAAATTAATTAGTAGATAATGCTAAGAGAATAATTATTATACACCGCTAAATCCACATAGGGTCCATTGCAGTTTACCTAGCTGTGAAAAGCTCGAAGACAAACGATTTTGAAATTCATAAGTAAATTATGCTACTCACCACTTTTATAACTCTACGTCACTGTATTGATCCGAACCATTCATACTTTGAAAAGTAAAAGTAATAAAACTATTCATGGTGACTGCGGCCTCCATCTTCTGATAAACACGTGATGCTGGAATTGCTGAGGTCCTCCGTGGGGTGAAACTTTGAGAAATTTCAAGTAGGGTGTCAGGAGTAGTCGTCTCACCAAATCGAAAAGGTTATACTGTGCTCTCTGCTGTCAAATGTTTCAGGTTTTCATTCATGATCCATTCATTAAAGGTCACTGAAAATGGTTTTTCGCTTGATATATTCGTCTGTTTGTATGTCTTTTCCAGCCATTGTTCAAAATCTTCGTCAAATCATTTCAAAATCTCGTTAACGTTAACCTTTTTCTACTTTCAAACGTCAGCGTCAGTAAGTCAGCATTTAAAATCTACTTCTAAATTTACGTTTTAGCTCAAATTTACATTTACGTAGGTATGTAGGGGAAATCCTGAAAACCTTTTTCTACTTTCAAACGTCATCGTCAGTAAGTCAGCATTTAAAATCTACTTCTAAATTTACGTTTTAGCTCAAATTTACATTTACGTAGGTATGTAGGGGAAATCCTGACCTTTTTCTACTTTCAAACGTCATCGTCAGTAAGTCAGCATTTAAAATCTACTTTAAATTTACGTTTTAGCTCAAATTTACATTTACGTAGGTATGTAGGGGAAATTCTGACAGCCTACTTAAAATGTCTTTGTCTTAATTTACACTATTCAATATTTCAAACAAGTCAAACACGTCTATTGCCTCCAATGGAGCTTATTATAAGACTTGAAATATTTATGAAATGACCCAATAATCTGATAGAGATTGATTCTGTACAGGTTTTAACCTTTCCAAAGACAGGAAGTAGATTTAGAACTCGCATTAACGTCTCGTTTACCAGCCTTAAATTTGAATAATTTATTATGATTATTTATGACGATTTATTATTGGTACGAATACAGGCATTTTCCCCAAATACGTAATGTAAAATAGATAAAGCTAAAGTCTTAATTTACACTATTCAATATTTCAAACAAGTCAAACACGTCTATTGCCTCCAATGGAGCTTATTATAAGACTTGAAATATTTATGAAATGACCCAATAATCTGATAGAGATTGATTCTGTACAGGTTTTAACCTTTCCAAAGACAGGAAGTAGATTTAGAACTCGCATTAACGTCTCGTTTACCAGCCTTAAATTTGAATAATTTATTTATTATGATTATTTATGACGATTTATTATTGGTACGAATACAGGCATTTTCCCCAAATACGTAATGTAAAATAGATAAAGCTAAATGACAGCTGTTTCATTGCTATAAAAGTTATAATGAAACACCAAAGAGAGCAAACTGACGATGAAACACTTTTTGCTACTCCTACGATTTTTCTTTCGATGTTTCGATACACCATTCAGGCTTTATTCCATGTTTATTATACAATGTTCTAGAAAGGTGCATTGTACAGTGATTTCATTGCTAAATACAAATTTGCGGTTTTCATTATCAAAAATATTGTGAAAGTAAAAAGTTCTCAGTGAACATTTCCTATCTTACAAATAGTCATTTGACCAACAGAGAGTCCTACATCCAACTAATGGTGCAGGCAACAAACTACAATGTATCTAAGCGTGATTATCTAATTGATCTACTAGGTTAGGCTTTATTCCATGTTTATTATACAATGTTCTAAAAAGGTGCATTGTACAGTGATTTCATTGCTAAATACAAACTTGCGGTTTTCATTATCAAAAATATTGTGAAAGTAAAAAGTTCTCAGTGAACATTTCCTATCTTACAAATAGTCATTGGACCAACAGAGAGTCCTACATCCAACTAATGGTGCAGGCAACAAACTACAATGTATCTAAGCGTGATTATCTAATTGATCTACTAGGTTCTACATCCAACTAATGGTGCAGGCAACAAACTACAATGTATCTAAGCGTGATTATCTAATTGATCTACTAGGTGCCAATGAAGCAGTACAACAGCTTTCATTTCACTCCCACGGTGTCCGAGCTTGAAGTTATGAGAGTTTTTGGAAACCGTGTTAAGAAACGTCTTTCCTAAAAGGACTGTGCTAATAACTCAGCTTTTAAATTGATTAGGAATACGGAAAGAAAAAGAAAGAAGAGTTAATATTATTAGTGGATGTGTCAAAACTACCAAATATAGGTACGTATTCCAATAAAAGATATTGGAATAATGATTTTTAAACCGAATGTGTGTTAAGTATGAATGTCCGTCAGAAATGTCTTTCCTAAAAGGACTTTGCTAATAACTCAACTTCTAAATTGATTAGGAATACGGAAAGAAAAAGAAAGAAGAGGTAATATTATTAGTGGATGTGTCAAAACTACCAAATATAGGTACGTATTCCAATAAAAGATATTGGAATAATGATTTTTAAACCGAATGAATCAAGAAATATCCTAAACCGTCTGACACGTTTGAACTTTCTGCACACCGTATAGTTCTGGTACGTGGAAAGATGTTTGGTTGGCCAATAAGCCGGAGGTAGAGAATTGCTGCTCGATTGAGTACTAGGTCTGAGAGCTGGGAGACCTAACAATACTCGACATAACACCTGATACACTTCCTTGTCCTGTTTCATAATCCTTTCTTTTACACATGCCACACTTTCACTACATTCGTGTCGTCTGCTATCCGACATTCTGGACGCTGAAGATGTCTACTGAGAGTGGGTGGGGTAGTAGAAATTGGTAGACACATCCACTTTTGAAGAAAATATGACTTGTTCGTAAAAGATTTTCACTGATTATTATTAAGATGTCTACTGCGAGTGGGTGGGGTAGTAGAAATGGGTAGACACATCCACTTTTGAAGAAAATATGACTTGTTCGTAAAAGATTTTCACTGATTATTATTAGTAAAAAATCTGTTATCTGAAACAACTAATGGAATAAGTGGCATTCCAAAGAACAATCGGAATATTATTTCATTATTGTATATAGACACATAGAGCAGTGACTTCTTGAATAAGCTAAGGTGTATTTAGGTGATGTACGAGTAACTACTTAGATAAGTGATACCTCAGGAACAAAGAGTACATAACTACTCAATGGATTTTTCCACTAAACTTATAGTCATATCCCTATTCATTCAACTTTGCTTACTAGAGTTACTAAGCTAACCCTCTGATATTGGAACTGTTTTCCTTTCAATTGGAACACGTCTTGGTTTTAAACTAATGGAATAAGTGGCATTCCAAAGAACAATCGGAATATTATTTCATTATTGTATAGACACATAGAGCAGTGACTTCTTGAAGGTGTATTTAGGTGATGTACGAGTAACTACTTAGATAAGTGATACCTTAGGAACAAAGAGTACATAGCTACTCAATGGATTTTTCCACTTATAGTCATATCCCCATTCATTCAACTTTGCTTACTAGAGTTACTAAGCTAACCCTCTGATATTGGAACTGTTTTCCTTTCAATTGGAACACGTCTTGGTTTTATTGCTTGTCCATAATCAAAGATGTTCTATGCTGTTCTTGGGATAGCCATAATAAAATAGCCACTTTGTCTATTTATAGCATTGAGAGAAATATTCATCGTTTTGTTTTAGAGATCTCAGATAAATTGCTGTAAGGTCACTCTCGACTGAGAAAGAAGTCGTAACCATGAAAACAGAACGCATGTGAAGCAATATGCCCTAGAACAGAGAGAATATAAGAAGGACTTAGAAATTAACATCAAACATTGACACAGAAACCTAACAATCGTACGACTAACGCGAGGCGAGGACATGTCAAGAACCATACAACATAGAACATACAAGACTTGGACAGACCTATCAAAAACTATCTAAACATCTAAAGTGAATAGGTACGTTTCAACTGATGATATCTGAACATGTCAAGACTTGGACAGACCTATCAAAAACTATCTAAACATCTAAAGTGAATAGGTACGTTTCAACTGATGATATCTGAACATGTTTTCATTGTGATTTTCAATAGGTAGGTCAAACTTTTTTGCCTTTAGATAGAATACCTAATGTGTAAGGGCGAAGGCTGTATGAATCCCACTCAAATTTGAGACAAACAAATTCGTTATTTCTTTTTAAACTTTAATACCCGAGTCACCAAAAGACAAAATTCAATAGTCGTGAAAAAGTTACTCAGTACCACTTTATTTTTTTTTGGGCTGGACAATCTGGATTATTTGGTTTGGAATCTGTGTGTCAATAGGTTGGTAATGAACTGATTGCAGTGGTTTGAGTTACTCAGTACCACTTTATTTTTTTTTTGGGCTGGACAATCTGGATTATTTGGTTTGGAATCTGTGTGTCAATAGGTTGGTAATGAACTGATTGCAGTGGTTTGAGTCCGAACTAGACCACAGGAATGGAATATTAGGTATTTTAGGTAGGTAGCTTACCTATGTTTCAATTCTGCCATGTGTAGTCATACTTACCAACATAAAAAGCTCATAGTATTTTCGATTTTCTGATCTATTTAGGGTCCAAGTGCACACTTGTTTTAACCTCGTGTAGTCATACTTACCAACATAAAAAGCTCATAGTATTTTCGATTTTCTGATCTATTTAGGGTCCAAGTGCACACTTGTTTTAACCTTAGATTGAATACTAAACTAGATTCTAGATTGGTGTGTAGCTACTCGTATTATGAGGTAGGTATAGGTACTTACACTATACCTACTCTTACTAGAGGCAAAACTTTAGAATTAAGTATTAGGTACAGGTATGTATTTTCAGGAGATTGGAGAGTTTTCGCAAAAGTTTTCGTTTCACAAACTTCAAGATAAATACCAACGATTCTGTGCTGAAATAAGCATAGCATAATGATGTGTAGTCATACTTACCAACATAAAAAGCTCATAGTATTTTCGATTTTCTGATCTATTTAGGGCCCAAGTGCACACTTGTTTTAACCTAAACATGGAACTGAACGGAACATGGACATTTGTGAAGAAGAACAAAAAATGCAAAATAAATATCTGAGATCTGAATGTTGTCCCCGTTGTTAACATGAGATTTTATTTCTTCTGTCCATTTTATTATTTGGAATAGATAGGTACGAGCATTAAATTTATGACAAGGTGAAAGAAATATAGTAACGATATTACAATACCGTTTTTCAATATATTATCTAAGTATGTCACTTATTATGTTGCTTTTGATTTAATCTGTCTATGTTCAGAATATTGTCATGTCGTCTGGTTATGTTTCTCCAAAGCTTTTTGAGTTCATATCCTTGGGAGCTACATATCTATCTCCCTACTGACGTGACGGTACATGGGTATTTTCCCCATTAAAATACTCTAAATCGTGCCAAAGGACGGGCAAAACCAGCTAGTCCTTAATTTATTTTACCCATTTCGAGAGGAAAATCTCTCTATTTCCTTTATCTAGTCCCAATTTTCGTTATCTCCATGCCTACTGTGATATGAGGACATAACAAATGAGGTTTCCAGTTCAAGACCACGGAGAAAAATTGTGAAATTTGTATGTGAGTGTTTGTTATCTTATTAATGTGTCATAACATCAGTGAGAAATTGTACTCGATCCCTCTGCCACGTGTTTTTAGGGTGTCCATGAAAATCGATCCTGGGCAGTAACATCTGTGGACCTTGCTTTAGGTTCGATTGACCATCACTTTGTCTGTGCTGTAGCATACCCAAACTGTTACCTAAAGCATAGGCACCTATTATAGACGTATGTTATCTTTGTTTGTGGTACTCTTTTGATTTTTTTTGTTCATTTCCCGCCATTACAGCTGTATATTTTGTCGTAGACTAACTATTACATATACAATGTTCATCCAATATCCGACGGAGTATAAGAGAGACTAATTTTCCCAATATCTGTACCTAGGAAACCCTCAGGAAACTGCCTTCGTAGACTTCTCGACTTATTATACATTTATAGGTAGGTAATAACAATAATCTAATAACTGTTCCACAGAGAGAACGTACTTTGCAACTGTCTCATTATCATAGATTGTGGTACGTAACTGTTCGCTATATCTGAATAACATTAAAACCCACCACGAGATTTGAACAAAGCTTTCCTCTCACCTCTTAACAGTAAAAGTCTCTGCGTCCTTTAAGATTGACCTCTGCAATTTAACTTTCTGTTTCCACCATAATATACTTGGCTGACATTACGTAACCAATATCTTTCTCTGGGTCTCTCTCCCTTCCTTTCTCTTTCCACTCCCTTCTGTGATATTACCTTCAATCAATGTTAGAGTGCCACCTCACAGTGAAGGAGGGTTCTTTTTAGATCATCAGCATTATGAATATAATGATATTATATGCTTTGTATGGACATTCGCCATTGGAACAAGAAGGTTTAGCCATGTTCTACCTTAGGTGGGCCACTCACGACAGGTTTTTATGTTTCAAAGTTAACATTGAATCTCTGGTGAATTGGTGATAATATCACAAAGAACAAAGCAACACAATAAAAGTATAAGGACAAATTATGTTTCAAAGTTAACATTGAATCTCTGGTGAATTGGTGATAATATCACAAAGAACAAAGCAACACAATAAAAGTATAAGGACATTAGAAGACATTGCCAGAAGAAGTTTAATATTTGATGAATAGATCAACAGCCCCCTGATGGTCGATTTCATAGGGAGTTTCATGGCCAATATTGATGAACATATTTATTACCTATTGCCCATGATTATAACACCTATTATTAATTGAGGAGTACAGTGTATAAGATCGTCTGTTGTCAACGGTGGAAAATGCAGTGACTGGTGAGTTTCAACAACTAAAAAAAGTTTGTTAATAGATTTATACCTACCTAGATCAACAGAAATTAATTAGTGGATAATGCTAAGAGAATAATTATTATACACCGCTAAATCCACATAGGGTCCATTGCAGTTTACCTAGCTGTGAAAAGCTCGAAGACAAAAACATAATGGGTTAAATTAAAATGTTCGTTTATTGTATCTGTAAACATAAGAAATCCACTTTTACTTTTAGTAAATTTATTTGCACCTTTTTTCTTTCTTATTATTCTTGTTTGTTTTTGTTAATCGTAAATTAGGTAGGTAGGTAGGTTTTTCAATGTAGGTGATGTTTTCAGCGAATTTCGTCAAACAGTGAATACGAAAATGATAACATAATGGGTTAAATTAAAATGTTCGTTTATTGTATCTGTAAATACAAGAAATCCACTTTTACTTTTAGTAAATTTATTTGCACCTTTTTTCTTTCTTATTATTCTTGTTTGTTTCTGTTAATCGTAAATTAGGTAGGTAGGTAGGTTTTTCAATGTAGGTGATGTTTTCAGCGAATTTCGTCAAACAGTGAATACGAAAATGACGATACATTAATGTACAAAAAATTTCAACTCATGCATTTGACCTATTTTCAGATGTGGAATAGTAGATACGCAGTTAGGTTCTTTTTATAAAATAGCTTTATCAAAGCTATACATACCTATTTTACTTTGACTACACTTGCTTTATGGGATAGTTATCTTGCCTATAGGATATCTCATATCTCTAAAAGTTATTGCTTTCCCTAAAAAAAATATCCAAACAATTTTGTGAGCTACGTATACGAATTTCGTATGAGATATACGAGTAGTTTTTTCTAAGACGACACTTATGAGGGTCATTATTTGGGTTCCGAAGTGTACAATTCCACGTGTGTGTACTTTTATCAAGTAGTATGAAGTAATTCATTGTTCGCGATGACCTTGGAATTATTAGCATTCAAGGTCGTTGTGATTATTGTTTGACCTATCTGCTTTTGTTTTTGTTTTTTGGGGACTGTTATAAAAGAACTACGACCTCTTCGGTACCATATAGGACGATATGACAATTGTATTCTACATAATGCGTGTTTGTTCCTCTTTTCTGTCCTCCTCTTCTGGTTTTCTTCCTGATTTCCCATCAACATTAGATATAATATTATATGCTTTGTATGGACATTCGCCATTGGAACAAGAAGGTTTAGCCATGTTCTACCTTAGGTGGGCCACTCACGACAGGTTTTGCACCATGGTTTTACCTGACAGGCCTATCATGCAAAACCTATCTTGAATGGCCGGGACTATTCAAATTGTCCTGATCCCTAACCTCGTGAGGAGTACAGTGTATAAGATCGTCTGTTGTCAAGGGTGGAAATTGCAGTGACTGGTGAGTTTCAACAACTAAAAAAAGTTTGTTAATAGATTTATACCTACCTACCTAGATCAACAGAAATTAATTATTAGTAGATAATGCTAAGAGAATATTATACACCGCTAAATCCACATAGTGTCCATTGCAGTTTACCTAGCTGTGAAAAGCTCGAAGACAAACGATTTTGAAATTCATAAGTAAATTATGCTACTTACCACTTTTATAATAGAAGTTTCAGAAATAGCTACACAACGCAAAGGACGTACATCAGTGGAAATACTTACTCCGATTTTTCGCTGATTTAGTGCGGACTGCGGACCAAAACTTCGCAATTTAGGATACCTATTTACCTATACCTATCACCTATCATATACGCTTGGTTATTTTCAAAACCTAAAATAAACAGTTGACCCAAAGTTAGATGGCCATGGTACTTTTCATTGAAGCAAGTTTGGATTTGGGAATTGGTTGTTTGGGACAACTTTAGGGAAGGGGGAAACGTCTGTGCTATAGACTTCCTGAAAAGTCACATTTCACGCCATTTAACATGAAAAATATTCTAGGTAATAACAGAAAACGATATTACTTTTCTCAATAGTTCAACAAACACGACCTACCCCTTTACAATAATTGACGGAGTAAAAAATCCATTAAAATACGAAATAATGGTGGAAAAAATGGCAAACGCATTTCACCCTGTGAAATCACACAAAAATATTTGCAATAAAAAATGAGACTTCAATTGTTCACCATGTCACACAAGGGTTCACAATAGATTTTGCTTGAAAGTTGAAACTTTAAAAAAAGAAATAATTCACCATGTTTTTTAACAAAATGAAATTTGCACTAAGCCTGGTGACCCTTTTTTGGGAAAAAAATATTTTTATGGCTCGCAAAATGAGGAGAAATATTTAACCCTTAGTTATTAGGTATAAAGTATAGACCCAACTTGGTGTGGGTAAGTACATTATTTTTTTAGGTTCATAATCTGAGCTAGATTTTTTTTTTAATCAGTTAAAAAGTCAGAACTTTTTGTATATTGTTCAAATGATGATTTCCATCGGAAATTAACACTCGGTACCTACTTGTCTTTGAATTTACCTATCTATGGATTCCTCCCTTGAACCCGGAGAAATTTCCCAAAATGCTGAAACTGTCACAAGCTTGGTAGAAACCTTCAGGGTTAAACATGACATGTGTGAAAAGAAGAACATAAAAAATATAATAAATAGATATGTTGGTGAAATTGCTTTTTTCTCTCTAAAAAATAAATAAATTGGTGATCCATCCCCTTCCTTGATATATTAATGGAAAATACATAAAGGATATAAAATGATAGGAAGAAATTCAATATAAAAAAGACCCTTTTTTATGTTTTCATTAGGTTTACGTTAGAAAGCATTTGAATTGGAACGTTGAAATATAAGAAGGAACAAGATGTGCGGAAATCATTCCCAACGTGAAATCAAGCGTTTCAGGTAACCATTCCATCCAGCTTTATGTTTTCAATCCATCGTTATATTATCATCAATCACTGATCTGAGATGGGCATCACATTTAGAAGTTTCAGAAATAGCTACACAACGCAAAGGACGTACATCAGTGGAAATGGAAATACTTACTCCGATTTTTCGCTGATTTAGTGCGGACTGCGGACCAAAACTTCGCAATTTAGGATACCTATTTACCTATACCTATCATATACGCTTGGTTATTTTCAAAACCTAAAATAAACAGTTGACCCAAAGTTAGATGGCCATGGTACTTTTCATTGAAGCAACCTCTAAAAAATGTTTTGATATAACATTAAAATACGCCCAAGACGCCCACAAACTAATAATGATGGAGAATGGAGTAACATTTACTCTATAATGGCAGAGAAAAAGAGAACGTAACATTTACTTTTCTTTACTCATTGACATTATAAAACATAAGCACTTACAAGAAGTAGATATGTTTCTCAACTTTGAGAATTTAGAAAGGTAAAGTTTACATGGATATACTCTCGCAACACTGCTGGATGAACTAGATCTTAGAGTAATAGGAAAGAATATTAGTGTCAATGAAAGATATTATGTCACAATACCGAGTTATGTCAAACAAAATAAACACTCTCTTTGGAACGAACAAAAAATCTTGCCAAGTACAAACCTACAAACTAACATCAATACCGTTGAAATGTTAAAAGATTCAATAATATATCTTTAATAGACCTACTGGTCATTCACAATAAGCAATAGAGTGAAAGTGACACATCCACTATCTAAAAAGCGAATTTGTTACAATACGTAGGTACACTATCTAATATTTTTTCATACGCATTCCAGAAATTAGAAAACTAGGTATATACCTAATGTATTTTTGTGTCGTATCATAAATTATTTCAGAAACAGTCAGCGGCAACCATACCAACAAAGAAATCGTCACTGGTCATTCACAAGAAGCAATAGAGTGAAAGTGACACATCCACCATCTAAAAAGCGAATTTGTTACAATAGGTAGGTACACTATCTAATATTTTTTCATATACGCATTCCAGAAATTAGAACACTAGGTATATACCTACCTAATGTATTTTAAATTATTTAAATTATTTCAGAAACAGTCAGCGGAAACCATACCAACAAAGAAATCGTCAGGGAATTTATCTATTCATCAGTCTTCAGATAGGAAGGAATGATGATGGATCTCGGCTGAAACCGTACACTGCTTCGACAACATAGATTCACCTCGTCGATCGACGGCCGTCAACTGTGTGTGGACACAGCTTTAGAGTTTGATTATTAGTATTGAAAGTAATGCATCATTTGTCCTAAATGTGAGGACTAGGCGATCTTCAACACGGCTCCACAGTCACCTACTTGGTATTAGAATTGGAAAGGAGGTCGCGGACTGTGCAGCCTTAAATTGCTGTAAGGTCACTCTCGACTGAGAAAGAAGTCGTAACCATGAAAACAGAACGCATGTGAAGCAATATGCCCTAGAACAGAGAGAATATAAGAAGGACTTAGAAATTAACATCAAACATTGACACAGAAACCTAACAATCGTACGACTAACGCGAGGCGAGGACATGTCAAGAACCATACGAGACTTGGACAGACCTATCAAAAACTATCTAAACATCTAAAGTGAATAGGTACGTTTCAACTGATGATATCTGAACATGTTTGAGACTTGGACAGACCTATCAAAAACTATCTAAACATCTAAAGTGAATACATTGCAACTGATGATATCTGAACATGTTTTCATTGTGATTTTCAATAGGTAGGTCAAACTTTTTTGCCTTTAGATAGAATACCTAATGTGCTACTGAAGGTGTGTAGATTGAATACTAAACTAAATTCTAGATTGGTGTGTACCTCGTATTGTAAGGTATAGGTACCTACACTATACCTACTCTTATTAGAGGCAAAACTTTAGTATTAAGTATTAGGTTGTTAGAACACTTTAATAAATAAAAATAAAAAAAGTATTAGGTACCTAGGTATAGGTATGTATTTTCAGGGGATTGGAGAGTTTTCGCAAAAGTTTTCGTTTCACAAACTTCAAGATAAATACCAACGATTCTGTGCTGAAATAAGCATAGCATAATGAGAAATATGGTAAGGATTTAAGAAGATTTAGCAGCAAAGTATCAGTTGAAACAATAATTCCAAGTGTAAATGAGACCTGAAATGAAATGTGTGTCGTGAGTGTGTTAGTACACTCTCGGTATCTCGGTAACATCTTACATTACAATCTCTTATCTTATGTACTTCTTACATCAAAGCGTGGAGTTTATATCCATCAGGCCCTTCACCAAAGAAGTATCATCTTGGACCTGTTATGGATATGGTCCTAGTTTGTCTTATTGTAAATTTGTTGGTCGAAAAAATGGGAATATGCCTAATACCTACCAAAGTGTTTACAAGATTTAACTCTTGGAAGGTTGGGTCTAATTTTGATGAAATTTGGCAGACATTTTGATTTTTGGCACACAATCATTTTGATTGCGGGATTAGTGTTAGACGGGGGTCGAGATTTTTACGATTGTACGAGTGGCAAAGACAATGAAAAGTATAAATTAGCTACTAGCAAGCTTTGTACCTAACTCTTGTGGCATACCGTGTGTGAAAAGGATTGTGAAGGGGGGGGGGTGGTGACCATGAAGATTCAACATAAGGGTACTTTGAACATAACGTAAAGAGCAAACTAAAGAGAACAAAAGTACACACCATCTAAAACGAATGATAATTTCTATATTGATATCCATCAGTATTCTTCAATAAATCGTGCCTGTTCCGGTATTAGTTTAGATCAACCAAAATGATATAATAGTTAAAATGTATAAAATGAAGTACCAGTTAGGAGTTAGGTAATAGTAAAAGTGAAACGTTCCCTAATTATTATACAAGTAATAGTATCTATTAGAGTATCTAGTAATAGTTCACATCAGAATACACAGTGCCCATGCTCAGGATTCAACACAGTTAGTATGGTACCTTCTATTATCATCATTCTATAACATTATACCTGAGTACTCTGAGTAGTTATCTACTTAGATTATTCAACATGAGAAACTGAACTACATTACGTTTGGATTTGGGAATTGGTTGTTTGGGACAACTTTAGGGAAGGGGGAAACGTCTGTGCTATAGACTTCCTGAAAAGTCACATTTCACGCCATTTAACATGAAAAATATTCTAGGTAATAACAGAAAACGATATTACTTTTCTCAATAGTTCAACAAACACGACCTACCCCTTTACAATAATTGACGGAGTAAAAAATCCATTAAAATACGAAATAATGGTGGAAAAAATGGCAAACGCATTTCACCCTGTGAAATCACACAAAAATATTTGCAATAAAAAATGAGACTTCAATTGTTCACCATGTCACACAAGGGTTCACAATAGATTTTGCTTGAAAGTTGAAACTTTAAAAAAAGAAATAATTCACCATGTTTTTTAACAAAATGAAATTTGCACTAAGCCTGGTGACCCTTTTTTGGGAAAAAAATATTTTTATGGCTCGCAAAATGAGGAGAAATATTTAACCCTTAGTTATTAGGTATAAAGTATAGACCCAACTTGGTGTGGGTAAGTACATTATTTTTTTAGGTTCATAATCTGAGCTAGATTTTTTTTTTTTAATCAGTTAAAAAGTCAGAACTTTTTGTATATTGTTCAAATGATGATTTCCATCGGAAATTAACACTCGGTACCTACTTGTCTTTGAATTTACCTATCTATGGATTCCTCCCTTGAACCCGGAGAAATTTCCCAAAATGCTGAAACTGTCACAAGCTTGGTAGAAACCTTCAGGGTTAAACATGACATGTGTGAAAAGAAGAACATAAAAAATATAATAAATAGATATGTTGGTGAAATTGCTTTTTTCTCTCTAAAAAATAAATAAATTGGTGATCCATCCCCTTCCTTGATATATTAATGGAAAATACATAAAGGATATAAAATGATAGGAAGAAATTCAATATAAAAAAGACCCTTTTTTATGTTTTCATTAGGTTTACGTTAGAAAGCATTTGAATTGGAACGTTGAAATATAAGAAGGAACAAGATGTGCGGAAATCATTCCCAACGTGAAATCAAGCGTTTCAGGTAACCATTCCATCCAGCTTTATGTTTTCAATCCATCGTTATATTATCATCAATCACTGATCTGAGATGGGCATCACATATAGAAGTTTCTACGTTTAGTTAATTAGCTCACATTGAAATGCTAAATAGAGTAAATAGTGACTAGAGATGACAGAGGCTGCGCAAACTACAGGATGCTTTGGAAAATCGCGGAGCTGACGTCAATTAACTGTTTGGAAAACGAGAGAAAATTTTCAGCCGTTAAGCATTCAAGAAGGAAAACCGCTCATGGACTCTGGAACATATCTACCGTGACAACCTTGCTAATGTATCTCCCCGGTAGTAAATACAGGTGATGCCAGTTCGATCTTGAGATTAGAAAACTGATTACCTGCTGAATCGACTATCGTTTATTTAAAGTGACAACTGTAAGGCCTGATCGGTTATGCTAAAGTGATCTGTGGTTTGAGTAAGGACGGCACCTAGCGCGAGGTTAGGTAAGAGAAAATTCAAGAACCTTCACAACAAGGATTTGTTTAGCGCGAGGTTAGGTTAAACGTAAGAGAAAATTCAAGAACCTTCACAACAAGGATTTGTTGACAGTTTCCTGTTTGAAGATCCCAAGCTTAGATACTCGTACCTGGAAAGGACGGCACCTAGCGCGAGGCTAGGTTAGACGTAAGAGAAAATTCAAGAACCTTCACAACAAGGATTTGTTGACAGTTTCCTGTTTGAAGATCCCAAGCTTAGATACTCGTACCTGGATAATTATCCTAATGAAACAAGAGGAGCGTTTCACTTGTACATAGTTAAAGACAGTAGCCTCAATATTATCAACATTGAAGGAAATCCCTGAGAACCACACATAACAATTAGGTACTATGACAATAATTCGATCAATAGATACTCCTAATTAACTACAATGCTTGTAACTATACCGGCTATTGTCTCGCATTGTCGATAGTGTGTTAGGATCTCTTTCTTTTATAGAATCCTTTAACTAAGTAGGTCTAGGTAGGTATTCTCAATATTGTCAAAATTGAAGGAAATCCCTGAGAACCACACATAACGATTACTATGACAATAATTCGATCAACAGATACTCGTAATTAACTACAATGCTTGTAACCATACCGGCTATTGTCTCGCATTGTCGATAGTGTTTTAGGATCTCTTTCTTTTATAGAATCCTTTAACTAAGTAGGTCTAGGTATTAGGTATGTTCTTTAAAGTTTGAAACGTCCTTCAGCTTTAGACAAGTCATAATCATGACCATTCAGTTTGGGGTTTTTGGTCAATTTTCTTCTCGCCTATGGGGATATATTGGCTATATAGTTTGCTCACACAAACATAGTTTTGAGTTATGAGCCTGTTAATTTATAATTTATCTTCTACCCATAATACTGTGCAGTGTAGGTACACCTATCTAGCATTATTATAATTATATTGTTGTCATGTTGTGGCCACAGTTGAAGACCAAAGTATGTGTGATGTATGGGCGATAGAAATCGTCAGGGAATTTATCTATTCATCAGTCTTCAGATATTAGGAAGGAATGATGATGGATCTCGGCTGAAACCGTACACTGCTTCGACAACATAGATTCACCTCGTCGATCGACGGCCGTCAACTGTGTGTGGACACAGCTTTAGAGTTAGATTATTAGTATTGAAAGTAATGCATCATTTGTGCTGAATGTGAGGACTAGGCGATCTTCAACACGGCTCCACAGTCACCTACTTGGTATTAGAATTGGAAAGGAGGTCGCGGACTGTGCAGCCTGCAGAAAAACAATTTAACTTTGCCTTCGTATTTCATGAACATTTGTGACTTTTTGTCAAAAGTATGCCTACTATTTATCCAATCTGCTATTGGTCTGCCATAAAATTACGTTCAGAATTTCATAGGTAATTCGTTTTGGTTAAGAAAGTTTGTCACTTATGTAACACTTGCATGCGTTTAGGTTATTCGGGCAGCGTGATAGAGCCAGAGTTCCTGTCCATTTTGTTTTACATCAGCTGTTGTAATGGTCAAGTAAAATAAGAAATATGATGCTAATTTATTTCCAACGCAAAGTTGCCGATGATTTAGCACACCAAGGTGTGTTCTTCGATCAGAATTCAGACTTTGCGCTCCTACTAAAAATATGCCAGAGCACCCCAGAGTGCCTCCTCTTGGGTGAGAACTGAAAATTGCGCACCTCATCTACTTCTTGTAAAGTTACAGATAGATGCCTAACTACCTTGGCACTTGATAGGTAAGATATGGGTATACGGTCTCCTAATCAAGATGTCGCGAGTTCAAATCCCAGTCAAGTCTTGGGATTTTATTCTCAATTATTTGTAGAGCTTTCTGCTGTTCTAAAAGGGACTCTTTAGATCTATTTATGTTGTAGTATACGTATAGTTTTTATTTCTCTATTTTTATACCTCCTTCTACTGCTTTTCTTCTTCTCCTTCTCCTCCTCCTTCTTCACTTTTATCGATACAAAGCATTTAGATAATTATGTCATAACAACAGTTTCCCACCGCAAATAATGTTCTTACGAGTATATCACTGTAATGACTGTAATAATTTTCGTGAATCGTAACACACGGAAGGACACAAAAATACTCGTATATGATTCTTATTCTAAGGTTTTCATACGGAAACACTAATCAACTTACGTGGAAATCGTAAGTAGGTATAACACTATAACTGCAAGTAAATAAGGTTATAAATGAGTTTTGTATAAAATATTTATACATACCTATATTACCTATGTAAATAAATAAATTTTATTGTAAGTATATGTAATATTGTTCAAAGAAAATTAGAATTCAGGTGAATGGGTTTTACCTGCTGAAAGGTCTTGTCACAAGATCTGAATTGAAAATTGGATTTGCATAAGATAGAAAGGAATGAGAGTAAATTGTTTTATTTAAACAATCAAATAACTAAAAATAACAAAATAATCATACAATTACAATATTCATTTATTCATTGACAACGGAATAAAATAACCTGGTATTAGGTGTCGTTTTAGATTAAATTTGTAATTTAGAGTCTGTGTTCTAGAAATTCTAGAAAATGAAAGTTTTTAATTAATAGACAATCGTATTACCTGCATAGCTGCATACCTACATAATTATGTAGGTAATTTGAGCTGAAATAACAAACACCTATTAGGTTTAGGAATACCTACCTCCCTGAGTTAATAGTATTCATTTATTCATTGACAACGGAATAAAATAACCTGGTAGGTGTCGTTTTAGATTAAATTTGTAATTTAGAGTCTGTGTTCTAGAAATTCTAGAAAATGAAAGTTTTTAATCAATAGACAATCGTATTACCTGCATACCTACATAATTATGTAGGTAATTTGAGCTGAAATAACAAACACCTATTAGGTTTAGGAATACCTACCTCCCTGAGTTAATAGGCAAGTCCGTAGGTATGAAGGTGAGATGACATCATCAGGTGAAGAACGTCAATATAAAGACGCACACGTGTAGATACTAAACTGATGCGTCTGTGAAAACATCTTAATAGCACCTACTTTACCATCATGAGAACTTGTTTCATTGGCTAGTTTTCATTTCTATATACAGGTACCTTCTAAAGTAAGCAATTTGAAAATCTAACAAACATTAAAATAGATTTTGCTTCATTATTATCACTAGCATTATTCTAACTATTAACCTTGAAGCATATGATTTTCCTCTCTGCATGAGTTGCAGCTAAATATAACTTTCATTATAACTTGCTTTCTCAAATATGAAGGAGCTTTGACCAATGACGCGGATTGTTATATTCTCAATATGTGCCTTATGGAACCTAAAAGTTCACCAAAAGAAGGTAGATATACAAACCGTAAACACCAACAAACGGAATATAAGAAATTGGTTTTGGTCATAACAACAGACACCTTCCTGAATCTTCATGAACAATTGAACATCTCTTGTAAGGTGCCTTTGGGCTTTGGGTGACTACAAGGACTAAAATACATAAATGATAGAATGACTGGGATTTTCGAAAATCCAAATTTTACTATGTATTTCCAGTACAAAATAGTTGATTTTATCTCGTTTTTAAGTGAGACATTAAAAATTGGTTTTGGTTATAACAATAGACACCTTCCTGAATCTTCATGAACTTCTCTTGTAAGGTGCCTTGTGGGTGACTACAAGGACTAAAATACATAAATGATAGATGAAATGACTGGGATTTTCGAAAATCCAAATTTTACTATGTATTTCCAGTACAAAATAGTTGATTTTATCTCGTTTTTAAGTGAGACATTCGAAAGTAGATATACAAACCGTAAACACCAACAAACGGAATATGAGAAATTGGTTTTGGTTATAACAATAGACACCTTCCTGAATCTTCATGAACTTCTCTTGTAAGGTGCCTTTGGGTGACTACAAGGACTAAAATACATAAATGATAAAATGACTGGGATTTTCGAAAATCCAAATTTTACTATGTATTTCCAGTACAAAATAGTTGATTTTATCTCGTTTTTAAGTGAGACATTAATCGTTTTAGAAGTAATTCTATAATCTGAACACAATTTTACCCTAAAATGCTGATTAAGTAGATCTAGTATTACAACTGTTTCATATAAAACCTTTGAGGAAGCTTTGAGCTTCTCCTGATCAGCGAAGATGATAAAATAGAGATGCCTTGAGAAGACCAGATTCTACCTTGAAGAATCACTAAGTAAAATTTATCGACTGACTCTAAACAATTAGCTGTAGAATTTAATAGCATTCTCACTTACGTTTAGTTAATTAGCTCACATTGAAATGCTAAATAGTGACTAGAGATGACAGAGGCTGCGCAAACTACAGGATGCTTTGGAAAATCGCGGAGCTGACGTCAATTAACTGTTTGGAAAACGAAAGAAAATTTTCAGCCGTTAAGCATTCAAGAAGGAAAACCACTCATGGACTCTGGAACATATCTACCGTGACAACCTTGCTAATGTATCTCCCCGGTAGTAAATACAGGTGATGCCAGTTCGATCTTGAGATTAGAAAACTGATTACCTGCTGAATCGACTATCGTTTATTTAAAGTGACAACTGTAAGGCCTGATCGGTTATGCTAAAGTGATCTGTGGTTTGAGTAAGGACGGCTGATATCAACCCAATCGGTAGGTTCAGAGTCCAAAGACACACATATTTACGTCCCGGACACGATCCGTCTCCGAGCTTTAATGAAATAACCGTGTCAGGACGGAAATGGACCGTATTAGGAACGTATGACTGTGGCCGCTCCGGAGGCGAATGGGTAGATGTATCGATCTCACGACGACTGAAGTGACGAAATGTCGCTGCGGAAGACTAGAAATCTGATCAAATTTATCAGCAGAAGACATCTCGTCTTCAAAACCGTGAAGAGAACCGCGACCTAATTTTGAAGAAGAAAAAAGCATTACTCGTAACCCTGTAAGCCTGTATGAAACACCATGTACCCTATAAAATGTATATATAGGTAGGTATATTATGTACCTACATCTCCCTCTAATAGGTAGGTAAGTACATGGCAACTTCGCGTGGATTATATATAGAAAATCTTGGATCATTCCTATTATTACCTACCATGTATATATACCTTCTCCTATCATTACTTTACATTGTTCAAACAAAACACCGTAGCCTTGACATGCTCTTCCACTTCACCATGAATCTTCAATATCTATGGGCGATAGAGAGAATGCCAGTGGATGATGTTCACAGTATGCCACGCACAAAATTAATGAGATAATGAGTCTGTTTATAGTTTCTCACCTTGGTGGCTCAACATAGTGACAAGTGGTGATGCAAGAGAAGGACTTTTGCCTTTCACTTGTTATGTTGGCACAGATGTAAATTGATCCTACACACGAGTACCAACTTGGAATAACGAGGGGGCGCGGCTTATGGTTTCAAATTTAATTAGAATACATTATGCTTGTTGTTTTTATGCTGACCAGATCGATCTAAAACAGTGCCTTGAGAATTTTATCCTTTTGTTTTCAAAGTTAACTGGCTCTGAGGTCGCGGCTTTCAAGTTCAGGGATTGGTGGGTCGAAGCCATGAAATGGTGTGTAATGGACTTTATGATTCGTGATTCGTAGGTATAATTAAGACGGTATGGACATCATAATTGTATATGTAGGAATGGAAATCAATATCTTCACGATCTAATATGTGTACCTGTTTCTACCGACTTATGTTGACAGGCACTTTGGGCTTCAAAACAAGCGTAGATTCATTCCTTTTGGCCCAACATTAAAGTTAAATTGTAAATCTATTGGTTATACCTTCAAAATTGGACATTTTTGTAGTCCCCTTGTAGCATCAACAACAATTTGTAGGTCGAATCTCTAATAAAACACTGCATCACTCTCTTGCTTTTTCTCCAAGTTTAATAACAAACTTACTTTAGACTACCCAGACGATAGACCAAGTTAGTGCTTACATCATAAGATTCATATAGAATGATGAAAACCCTACCTAGCCCCTGTGCATATTAGCTCGCAACACTTGATAAAAGATAAAAGGAGGGTAGTTTAAATTAGCATAAATCATTTCGCTTGAATAAATATTTGCACATACCAAAGAGGTAAAAATAAAGGAGGAGGAGGAGGAGGAGAAGGAAGAAAGCATTGCATAGGGTATCTGTTACCTGTGTCAAAACTTTTATGTCCCATGTCCCTCTTTTATTCAAAGTATCAGAGTCTGGAATTCTGGACTGCTCTCAACTTTCAACCAGAATCTTTTCATTTTAAAGGTTCGAGGACTTTTTTTTGTAAGAAGCATGTATCATTGTACCAACCTATAACTTCTTGACTGAAAATAATAGGTACATATGTATTAGGTATACTTACTTGTTTATTTATTCATGAATTTGTTTGTTGTATGATTTCATTGAGTAGATAATTTTACATCGACTGTGTTGTTGGTTATTTTTATTTTTCAAATAAGTAGATAGGTATGTAGGTAATATTTATAATACCAAATAGCCAAATACCCATTTTATTTTGCAAATTATGTACCTATAGGTATTTTATGAGATATGTATAGGTACGAGTAGGTAGGTACTCACCTAATATATTGGAAGTTGAGAATATTGCTTCACTATGTAAGTGCCTTTACGTTCTTTTCCTTATCAATTAATTCTTAATGAAAGTAATCATTTGTAATAATTTATCACTCAATAAAGTCAAAGATACTCTGCACGATTTTGATCTGGGATTATCTATACTATCAAATTCGACGATCAGTAATTAATTTTATAACCCGAGGAACTATTTTTGCTAAACCTAAAATGCTAGGAGATATTTTTTCATGGGTAAAATTAAAAAACCCTGCCCCAACACTCTTGTTGTTAAGTACCTACTTGTCCGTGTTGTTAAGTTGTTATGCATCGAATTAAACAACCGCAGGCGATATAATATTCCATCTCAATCCACCAATCCTTCGAAATAGTAGAAGCTTGATAAAGATACCCCCAAATACCTCTAATAATATGAATAGCTTAAGAAGCAGACAGGACCAACCCTATCATTTGTAGGTACTTAAGTTCAAAACTGTAACGCCTTGTTTTTCAAACAGTTCTAAATTAGTTCTAAAGTTTGGCTTCCTTTAGCATATACGAGTATTATTAATATCTACCTATGTGTTATTGTGTTGCATCTTATTTTCTGCAGCGTATCAGGAAAATTCTCCCTGGATAATGGATACAAAAATGTTATTCCCACTAAGTATATATCTTCCCATACATAAAGTAACTACATATCTATTATTTATTTAACAAATTCATTCGAAAATGAGATATTTATTAGAACCTTTTGATTTTTCTTTTCTCTCAGGTAACACGGGCACAGGTATTTATACCTATAACTAAACTACCAAATTTGTTATTGTCATTTGATTAACACACTGTCAACAGAAACCCCTTTTCACCTTTGAAATTTGAATGTGAGGTACGAGTGAGTGACCCTAAATTGTTATGAATTGGAAATGAGTTATGCTAATGTTCATAAATTATATTGATAGATCTTATATCTATTTATTATTAACCTATCAGCTTCACCCCTTTCTCTTTTTCCAGGTCGGAATCAGGCACACTTTTACCTTTGCGCATATCAATGAAGTGTGAATAATTCAAAGTAAACAGGCCCCAGGGTCCGGAGATTTCACAAGGGATAATGGGATAGGGGGCCCTCATAACAGCCCTTGGATCCCTTTCTCTTTCTTTATCTCTTTCGAAATGAGATAGTACCAAATTTTAATCAATTTAAATTATGAGCATGTTCTTACGAGTACCTAATACTGTATATTATGTGTACCTACGTGATTTTGACATCTCCACCATTTCTGTAATTTTGACATCTCCACTGATTTTAGCGGATGTGCCAAAGCTACATATCTATCTCTTTCTCTGGTTGCTTGAAAATTAACACTATCCAATTTTAAGGAGCCATCATTTACCTCTTGGACCTTCTATAGTTTGCAAGTTGCAATCCAACTTTTAGATTTAGACTGCTGCTGGAGTAAAGGGACTATTTGACTATTTAATCCTATTCGAGCAGGATGAACAACGTAGGTATGTATATTCTATACTATACTATACTATACTATACTATTCTACCTATGAACACCTTATCCAGTGGAAAAATGGGTCTTTCTTGATTCCATCAACCTTTGCCTTCTATCCCTCTTTAACATCCCTCTTTAACATCTCTCTTTAACGTCCCTCTTTAACATCTCTCTTTAACATCCTTCCTGATTATTCAATCTTCAAAATCCTTTCTTTTGAAAGCGCGCGTGAGACAATAGGTCTTTCAACAATAAGACTCGTGCGTTTATTGATCTCATTGAAGATGGGTTATTGATACGTTTATCTTCTTGCAGCATCCTAAACAGGTTCCGCACTCCTTTGATATTTAAATGATCATCAGACACACGACACAAAGGTATTGTCGAAATGTTTCGTGTTAAATGAACTCTTGAGTGGGTACTGGACTACTGGGTAGACAGCCACAAGATCAGGTTAATGTTTGAGAACTTTTTCTGTCACCTAAGTTTCATAGCTTTCATTATGAGTCCAAATTCATACCTAAATAAATTATTATGGAATTCAATGTCTCAGCTGGAACCGAACCGCGGCCGCTTGTCTACCAGGCAAGCGTCTCTTGATCATTCGGCTACTGGTCAAGAATATCATGCAAATGTAAAAATTTGACAGTAAGTTAAATATAAATAAAAAGTGGGAGAAAAAGGATATGAAAATACCTACCGGTATGTTGTGTTTGTGTTAGGATACAAACAAACAGTAATGACTTAATGACTAATGACAAATGTCAGCCCATTGCTTAACCTCGCAAAGGTCTTAACAATACTCCTGTTGGTTCTGGATCTAGAAAGACATTCTCACGGTAGATAGGAAAACTTGGTGATGACAACTTCATTATAATAATGACTTTATTCAGGAAAATCGTACCTAATTGTTTTTCCTGAATATAATTTCTCGTGTGTCTAATAATAACATATAGCTCACTCAGATCTTTATGTACGGGGTGACCACTAAAGCAGTTCTATCTAGAAATATGAGTATTTTGAAAGCTGCAAAAACATATGTGTAATTTCTCGTGTGTCTAATAATAACATATAGCTCAGAGCTCACTCAGATCTTTATGTACGGGGTGACCACTAAAGCAGTTCTATCTAGAAATATGAGTATTTTGAAAGCTGCAAAAACATATGTTCCAAGGTCCAAAGTCCTCGGGATATTAACCCAGTCGGTAGGTTCAGAGTCTAAAGACACACATATTTACGTCCCGAACACGATCCATCTCCGAGCTTTAATGAAATAACCGTGTCAGGACGGAAACGGACCGTATTAGGAACGTATGACTGTGGCCGCTCCGGAGGCGAATGCGTAGATGTATCGATCTCACGACGACTGAAGTGACGAAATGTCGCTTCGAGATGTTAAAATAGTCGTGTAATTCAGCTCTAGGCTCTAGGGGGGCACTTACTTTTGTTTCTGCTAGGACAAATAGAACCATACATGACCAAATTATTTCCAAACTGCTAGTTTTATTTTCTAGGATCTCTTTTCATGTAGATCAGTTTGTACTTTCTAGGAAGTAATATTTGAAAATAGCATTTTTACGTAACTATGGGATACGTAGCGTAGTTTTGACATCTCCACTAATATTTAGTGGATGGGTCACAATTTCTAATTAACTACATACTTGGATTTTTCTTCAATTTGAGGACCGATAATTATTGATATCCGTCCAGAATAACCTTACACATTGGGATTTTTGAATGGACTGGAATCACTTACTTTTGTTTCTGCTGAATTCTACCTAGGACAAATAGAACCATGTATGACCAAATTATTTCCAAACTGCTAGTTTTATTTTCTAGGATCTCTTTTCATGTAGATCAGTTTGTACTTTCTAGTAAGTAATATTTGAAAATAGCATTTTTACGTAACTATGAGATACGTAGCGTAGTTTTGACATCTCCACTAATATTTAGTGGATGGGTCACAATTTCTAATTAACTACATAGGTACTTGGATTTTTCTTCAATTTGAGGACCGATAATTATTGATATCCGTCCAGAATAACCTTACACGTTGGGATTTTTGAATGGACTGGAATTCCCATTCATATCCAGTGGGAGACATATTTCTACAATTCCTGCTCCACGATGCGAGCTTTGTAATCATGTGTTGATTATCTGTTTGGCAATAATTAGCCAATTAGATTATTCTAGCCGAGTCAAGCGCGCTGAGTCGAGTAATAATTCAAAATTGTAATGTATCTTACAATTTCTAACCTTGAAATATCAAGAGCTTTTAGCTTGTACCATTTTGCAATGTATCTTACAATTTCTAACCTTGAAATATCAAGAGCTTTTAGCTTGTACCATCTATCATCAGCGCTGCCTGGGCAACTTTCAGAAGTGAGTTACAACACCTTTTACTTCTCACTTCCTTGTTATGCTTGCAAAAATATAATACCTACATTGGGCACAATACGCGGTGATCGGAACTCTAAGGTATCATCAGGGTACTAGCTCAGCTGGGAAAATGAAAACAATTGAACAAAGCACTGTGGAAGGATTATTAAGGTTCCAAGCTCTGACCTCAAGGCTCAAGTTGATTTACACTTCCTGGAACGGAATCTCTCAAGACCATCTTCATCAAGTACCTACCTTAATATCATACCTACCTCTATCTAGGTGCTGCATAGGCATAGATAACAACTAACCTACTGGTTTAGAGGAAAATTACTAATTCATACTAAGTAACTTACCAGAAATACAATTTAAAGGAGTCTTTGCCTTCGTATTTCATGAACATTTGTGACTTTTTGTCAAAAGTATGCCTACTATTTATCCAATCTGCTATATTATTATTGGTCTGCCATAAAATTACGTTCAGAATTTCATAGGTAATTCGTTTTGGTTAAGAAAGTTTGTCACTTATGTAACACTTGCATGCAAACGGAATCTCTCAAGACCATCTTCATCAAGTACCTACCTTAATATCATACCTACCTCTATCTAGGTGCTGCATCGATAACAACTTACCTACTGGTTTAGAGGAAAATTACTAATTCATACTAAGTAACTTACCAGAAATACAATTATTTAAAGGAGTCTTTGCCTTCGTAATATTTCATGAACATTTGTGACTTTTTGTCAAAAGTATGCCTACTATTTATCCAATCTACTATATTATTATTGGTCTGCCAAAAAATTACGTTCAGAATTTCATAGGTAATTCGTTTTGATTAAGAAAGTTTGTCACTTATGTAACACTTGCATGCGTTTAGGTTTTTCGGGCAGCGTGATAGAGCCAGAGTTCCTGTCCATTTTGTTTTACATCAGCTGTTGCAATGGTCAAGTAAAATAAGAAATATGATGCTAATTTATTTCCAACGCAAAGTTGCCGATGATTTAGCACACCAAGGTGTGTTCTGCGATCAGAATTCAGACTTTGCGCTCCTACTGAAAATATGCCAGAGCACCCCAGAGTGCCTCCTCTTGGGTGAGAACTGAAAATTGCGCACCACATCTACTTTTTGTAAAGTTACAGATAGATGCCTAACTGCCTTGGCACTTGATAGGTAAGATATGGGTATACGGTCTCCTAATCAAGAGGTCGCGAGTTCAAATCCCAGCCAAGTCTTGGGATTTTATTCTCAATTATTTGTAGAGCTTTCTGCTGTTCTAAAAGGGACTCTTTAGATCTATTTATGTTGTAGTACGTATACGTATAGTTTTTATTTCTCTATTTTTTATACCTCCTTCTACTGATGCTTTTCTTCTTCTCCTTCTCCTCCTCCTTCTTCACTTTTATCGATACAAAGCATTTAGATATGTCATAACAACAGTTTCCTACCGCAAATAATGTTCTTACGAGTATATCACTGTAATGACTGTAATAATTTTCGTGAATCGTCGTAACACACGGAAGGACACAAAAATACTCGTACCTATATGATTCTTATTCTAAGGTTTTTATACGGAAACACTAATCAACTTACGTGGAAATCGCAAGTAGGTATAACACTATAACTGCAAGTAAATGAGGTTATAAATGAGTTTGTATAAAATATTTATACATACCTATATTACCTACATATATTAATAAATAAATTTTATTGTAAGTATGTAATATTGTTCAAAGAGCTAGGAGATATTTTTTCATGGGTAAAATTAAAAAACCCTGCCCCAACACTCTTGTTGTTAAGTACCTACTTGTCCGTGTTGTTAAGTTGTTATGCATCGAATTAAACAACCGCAGGCGATATAATATTCCATCTCAATCCACCAATCCTTCGAAATAGTAGAAGCTTGATAAAGATACCCCCAAATACCTCTAATAATATGAATAGCTTAAGAAGCAGACAGGACCAACCCTATCATTTGTAGGTACTTAAGTTCAAAACTGTAACGCCTTGTTTTTCAAACAGTTCTAAATTAGTTCTAAAGTCTGGCTTCCTTTAGCATATACGAGTATTATTAATATCTACCTATGTGTTATTGTGTTGCATCTTATTTTCTGCAGCGTATCAGGAAAATTCTCCCTGGATAATGGATACAAAAATGTTATTCCCACTAAAGTACTTAAGTTCAAAACTGTAACGCCTTGTTTTTCAAACAGTTCTAAATTAGTTCTAAAGTTTGGCTTCCTTTAGCATATACGAGTATTATTAATATCTACCTCATATGTGTTATTGTGTTGCATCTTATTTTCTGCAGCGTATCAGGAAAATTCTCCCTGGATAATGGATACAAAAATGTTATTCCCACTAAGTATATATCTTCCCATACATAAAGTAACTACATATCTATTATTTATTTAACAAATTCATTCGAAAATGAGATATTTATTAGAACCTTTTGATTTTTCTTTTCTCTCAGGTAACACGGGCACAGGTATTTATACCTATAACTAAACTACCAAATTTGTTATTGTCATTTGATTAACACACTGTCAACAGAAACCCCTTTTCACCTTTGAAATTTGAATGTGAGGTACGAGTGAGTGACCCTAAATTGTTATGAATTGGAAATGAGTTATGCTAATGTTCATAAATTATATTGATAGATCTTATATCTATTTATTATTAACCTATCAGCTTCACCCCTTTCTCTTTTTCCAGGTCGGAATCAGGCACACTTTTACCTTTGCGCATATCAATGAAGTGTGAATAATTCAAAGTAAACAGGCCCCAGGGTCCGGAGATTTCACAAGGGATAATGGGATAGGGGGCCCTCATAACAGCCCTTGGATCCCTTTCTCTTTCTTTATCTCTTTCGAAATGAGATAGTACCAAATTTTAATCAATTTAAATTATTAGCATACGTGATTTTGACATCTCCACCATTTCTGTAATTTTGACATCTCCACTGATTTTAGCGGATGTGCCAAAGCTATCTATCTCTTTCTTTGGTTGCTTAAAAATTAACACTATCCAATTTTAAGGAGCCATCATTTACCTCTTGGACCTTCTATAGTTTGCAAGTTGCAATCCAACTTTTAGATTTAGACTGCTGCTGGAGTGAAGGGACTATTTGACTATTAATTTAATCCTATTCGAGCAGGATGAACAAGGTAGGTATGTATATTCTATACTATTCTACCTATGAACACCTTATCCAGTGGAAAAATGGGTCCTTCTTGATTCCATCAACCTTTGCCTTCTATCCCTCTTTAACATCCTTCCTGATTATTCAATCTTCAAAATCCTTTCTTTTGAAAGCGCGCGTGAGCCAATAGGTCTTTCAACAATAAGACTCGTGCGTTTATTGATATCATTGAAGATGGGTTATTGATACGTTTATCTTCTTGCAGCATCCTAAACAGGTTCCGCACTCCTTTGATATTTAAATGATCAGACACTTAACCCTGTAAGCCTGTATGAAACACCATGTACCCTATAAAATATATCTATAGGTAGGTATATTATGTACCTACATCTCCCTCTAATAGGTAGGTAAGTACATGGCAACTTCGCGTGGATTATAGCATAAAGAAAATCTTGGATCATTCCTATTATTACCTACCATCTACCATGTACCTTCTCCTATCATTACTTTACATTGTTCAAACAAAACACCGTAGCCTTGACATGCTCTTCCACTTCACCATGAATCTTCAATATCAGCGGTTCTCGACGTTTTTTCGCCTGCTTACCCTCTGAGGTCCCGGATTAAATCTCACATGCCCCCGCCACCATCATAATGAGTACCGGGTACACATACCTAGGCTGATGTGTACCGTATCTACTGAGTTTTAAACACACCCTTTTGAAAAAACGAAGTTCCTTGAGGTTAAAATTCAGTACTTTTACTGCACTGATAACCCATCAAAATTCAAAATTTGCATTTGTCCGCCATTACACATTTTTTTTCCGCGTACCCCCGTAAGGTCTCTCACTTACCCCCATGGGTACGCGTACCCCCGGTTGAGAATCGCTGCTTCAATTCAATGTTGTATGCAAAATCTCAGCTGCCCCGATAGTGCTGTCGGTATAATTAGGTACTACCTAGGTACCCATCAGAACAAGGAATACACAAGTAGGTAAATAAGTACAGGTAGGTATAGGCAGTAATTACAAGCCGTACTATGTCCATTATGATGGCATTAGTATTCTTATTTCTCAGTGGAGGAACTTTAGTTTTATTTGACATTTTGGTCTGACATCCCAAGATGAATTTTGACCTGTTACTATAAAAAAAGAATAACAAATAACCTATGATAGTAGCCAAAGTCCCATCAGGTACTTCCATACCCATCTGTTACTGGTAGGCCCAGGTGTTCAGCCACATATCTATTGGTGTCATCTCTATAAGCTAAGTAGGTAAGTTTGACTATCCATTCAAAAAGCTTAATCGAAAGATGAAAATAAAAGACCACATCCCGGAGATCAGCAACTAATATAAGACTAGATCCCGGAGATGTTAAGCAACAACCTGCCTGATCAGTACAAAGAAAGGTGACCAACTACATATTGCAAGTAGTACTAGCTATTTTTGACACACTTGATGACCCTTAAGTACCTAGTATGGTATAAAGTTGCGTCTTCATTACAGACTCGTACACTCGGATTAATATATTTTTTATACTATTAATTTTCTTCCCCACTGATGAAGTATATTAATTTATCAAGGCTCCTTGGATTTTTCAAAGAAAATTTTAGAAGAAGAAGAAGAAGAAGAAGGAGAAGAAGAAGAAGAAGAAGAAAAAGGAGGAGGAGAGAGAGAGAGCCTTCTTTATTTATATTACGTGGACAGGCTTTACACTCCTCTTTATATCCAATGAATGGTTTATATTGAGCTAAAAGTATAACAAAGATGTACCTTTAATATATGGCTACAACCTACATAGGTACCTATTACTTACAGAAATCATCACACTTGTAAATAATACCTTCTCCGCACTCTCATGAAGCTCTGTAGTTTTGGCATCTCCACTAATACACCAACCTTCTTAGTGGATGTGCCACATTTCTCTCAAGTTCATTTTCCAACGGATGGCTGTTTGACCACCCTGTATTTCGACAGATGCTATTGGCAAGACACCCTGTAGATTTATTGAAGGTCAACCTAACTTCACAGTGAAGTGAAAGGTACGTAGAGGTTTCTGCCTATATTCCTATAAGATATAAGATGGCAGAGGTACTGCTAACGCTTACCCCGTGAGGTCCCGGATGTATTCTCACATGCCCCCGCCACCATCATAATGAGTACCGGGTACACATACCTAGGCTGATCTGTACCGTATCTATACTGAGTTTTAAACTCACCCTTTTGAAAAAACGCAGTTCCTTGAGCCCATCAAAATTCAAAATTTGCATTTGTCCGCCATTACACTTTTTTTTCCGCATACCCCCGTAAGGTCTCTCACTTACCCCCATGGGTACGCGTACCCCCGGTTGAGAATCACTGCTTCAATTCAATGTTGTATGCAAAATCTCAGCTGCCCCGATAGTGCTGTCGGTATAATTAGGTACTACCTAGGTACCCATCAGAACAAGGAATACACAAGTAGGTAAATAAGTACAGGTAGGTATAGGCAGTAATTACAAGCCGTACTATGTCCATTATGATGGCATTAGTATTCTTATTTCTCAGTAGAGGAACTAAGAATGTAAGTTTGACTAGGTACTTATTCAAAAAGCTTAATTGAAGAATGAAAATACACCGATCAGCAACTAATATAAGACCACAGATGCCGGAGAAGTTAAGCCTGAAAGGAAAGCGAAGAATGATAAGATAAATTTTACTTCTATGGCTAATTATCTACATATGACATGGATGTTATACATCACAGCATGCTTCAATATAATAATAGATGGTACTCCTTGGTATTTATTCACACTCTCATGAAGCTCTGTAGTTTTGGCATCTCCACTAATACACCAACCTTCTTAGTGGATGTGCCACATTTCTCTCAAGTTCATTTTCGACCTATACGTGTAGACACACCTTTAGACCACCACAAAATAGAGGTACTTTATACCTAATACTACCTATAGGTATGCGGGTGTATAATAATTGTATAGTCTAGCTTCCCCTTTAGAAAATCTCATGACGCCAGTGTACTAAATATGTACCCAATCTATACCCAACTATAGGTATGTGTAAGTATATAGGTGCATAGGTATTTGTACGGTGTATTTACAATCGAAAAATATCGAAATACAGTTAGTAGAACCCCGATTTTATGAACTAATTGGGACCAAGGGTACTTCATAAAATCGGGGTTACATTAGAAAACAGAGAAAAGATAGCAAATTTTCGACAGCAAATGCTTATGTATTTGATTTTTTTTGTCCTTTTAGTGACATATGATTTAACTAAAAGGACAAAATATGTTCATATTAGCATTGTTTACAATTTATGTGAGGGTTTATATAAAAATCGGAAATTTTTGTTTGCATTATCAGAAAAAAAATCTGATTTTCGAGTAAAAAATAAAGAGAATGATCGGATTTTTGAAAAACATTTAATCTACAAATTACATTCGAAAAAGTCAAAATCTGCGTATGCATGCCTTGCATGTATACCTCTAAGTAAACTAATGCCCTAGTTTCTTAAATCAAAACGGTAAATCTGATGAGTCTCTAATTCTAACAGATAGCAAACTGAAACAAAGAGTAAACAAGAAGGGTTTTTGATATTTGGCCAACATCTGATTCTGTTACCAGTAGTTATAGGTAGGTGGGTAGTTGTGACTCTAAAAAGGTGTGTCCAAACATAGTCGAACGGCCATCGATCGACGAGGTGAATCTCTGTTGTCGAGGCAGTGTGGACGGTTCAGTCGACATCGATCAACGGCCGGTTGTCGATGTTGTGGACACACCTTAAAACGTCATATAGGATTATAGGTACTTAAAATAAAATGATGAGTTCGTATTGCACTTGGGTTAGTATTTCGTAACTTTAGAATCCGGAAGACCCTGTATGCAAAAGAAGGGAAATAGGTATAGGTACATTTCTCTTAATATATAAAATAAAAACTTAAAATAAAATGATGAGTTCGTATTGCACTTGGGTTAGTATTAATTTCGTAACTTTAGAATCCGGAAGACCCTGTATGCAAAAGAAGGGAAATAGGTATAGGTACATTTCTCTTAATATATAAAATAAAAAACAAGAAAAAAGAACTAAACAACGGTTTTTTATAAACCTTCAAAATCTACCGAGATTTTCTCTTTTGAATTACCTTACACAAATCTGTCCTGAATCAGGAATTGAGGACAATACAGGAACAGGAGGAGTCCTCTCCCTCTCTTTCTCTCACCTTCTGAATGGGTAACGTATTTCTTTCATCTCTCTCTTCTGAACACTTTCTTTATCACACATTCTTTCTCTATCTCGCCATCTTTTGTATTTCAAGCAAGAGCTCAATGAATGAATGATTGAATATTATTCATCTGAGGTTTACAAAAGTGGGCTTTGGACCATCCAAGAACAACATTAAGTAATTAACCCCCCCCCCTCCTCGATTTTGTTACATTCTTTCGGCCAGTGACGTATCTGATTACGTGATTATAATCAAGTCAACAAAATAGGAAGAAGGGACTGGGGAGGACAAACAGAGCAAAAGAACAGTAGGAGCAGGTACCTACGTTATGTAGTTCTGTTATTTCAGGAACTGTTGAAACTTTATTGCCAGGAGAATTCGTGTATCACAAATCATTCTTTCGGCCAGTGACGTATCTGATTACGTGATTATAATCAAGTCAACAAAATAGGAAGAAGGGACTGGGGAGAACAAACAGAGCAAAAGCACAGTAGGAGCAGGTACCTACGTTATGTAGTTCTGTTATTTCAGGAACTGTTGAAACTTTATTGCCAGGAGAATTCGTGTATCACAAAGACTCAAAAGCGGGTCGCCATCGCTATGTGGAAACCAGTCAGTCATTAACGAATAAGAACTGCTCATTCAGAATCCACTAAACAGAAAACTAGAGTTAGTTATTGTCAGTCATACTCGTACATAAAACACGACACTGATTTCTGGGTTTCAGAGAGACATCGTTTCAGAAGAGTAGGCAAGTAGTTTTCTTTTTCCACCCCCTCAATTCTACGTTCAACCGGATTGAAAAAAGAAAGTGTCAAAATGTGAAAACTACCTATTATGTACAGGACGATTTATAATAATAATAATTTCGTTATATACAAACTACAAAACTAACGGATAAGTACAGAATGAAGTTTTACATTATCAAACGAAAGATGGTCATTTTTCCTTTTGGCTCAAAGAGTCGAAATCAAGCCGGTGTGCATGTACTATTACGATTCGATTTTGTTGAAATCAGCAAAATGTCATCTTGAGATGAGTCATCTTATCTCATCCTCTATCACGTTTTTCATGAGATTATGCACGTGCGTGCGTTGGTTAAAAAACGCCTAACGTAAATCATATTTAAGTATGCAATGTGCATTGCATTTTGATTTTAGTAGAAACGGCGCATGATTATGCAATACGCATTGTATTGGAAATTGAAATGTAAACAAGAGCCGAAGTCCGAAGTTACAAGTTAGCAAAATCTACAAAGATGCAGGAAACCAAATTTCTGACTCTGTCCAATTCTCCAATTTGTCCAAAACTTCCAAAAAGGCTTAAATAGGCGAAATTAATTACCTATTAACTTTTATTAAAAGCTGTCCTGAGTGAGTGTGAGTAATAGAATTAGTTGTTCAATTCCTACGGAAAATAGGCTCTTGTATAGATACCCTTGTATTGAAGAAAGAAGATCCACTTCTGCTATCTCCGGTTCTCCATCAAGTGAACCAAGTCAGGTAGTTCAGGTACCCTCCCGGATAGGCTCATTCATTTGTCCAGTGTGTCTTGTAAGGTATGAACACACCCTCAACCTCGTGATCAAACACTCTTCATCATGTGGCATGAAGCCAGGAAGCAAGAGAAGAAAATACGAGGGTTGATGGTTGACTACAAGAGACGTGCCGAGAGACGAAGAGACTACTATGAGAAGATCAGAGCAGACCCAACACAGTTCATACAGATTCATGGCAGACCTTGTAAGATCCATCTGGACCCATCGGTGGCTTTGGCGGCTGACAGTCCATCCACCATGATGTCTTGGCAAGGTGATAGGGATATCATGATAGACAGGTAGGTATGAAAACACTTGAAAATGGGTTTCACATTCACACTTATCAATAGTAAATTAATCCTGGTAATACTTGGGTTTGGGATGGCAAGATGATGTTGAATATGGCTATGGGCCCATCATTTAACACTTTGACTGCCACAGCTGCAATGTACATGTGTTTACAGGATGCCACAACCAATCTTACCAGTGTTATGTCCATGTAACACTGGCATTACCAGCACCAGTGATCCGTGTAAATATTGCCCAGTAAACACATACGCCAAACTAACATAAAAAATAAATAAATATACCTAGTCCATATAACGAGACAAATCTGTTGTGATTTTAGTCATACAACAAAGAAGGAAAGAGGGAAAAATTCCCTCTTTGTAAAATTTGAATTTGTTTTCTATAAGTCTCAGGAAAAAGTTCTTTATATCCCTAGATTGCTAGAAGCCTTGAGAAGCCATTCCAGCAATCAAAAATCTTATTGGTGATTCGTTGAAGTAACACCAAGGGCTCCAATGGTGTTACCTTGATGTAACATGGTTTTCCATTATCACACAAAAAAAGGTGTTACTGTGGTGTAACACCGGTGGTAAAAGTGTTAAGCACTAAAAAAATATTGTACCTACTGATGGTGAAATGTATATAATAACTTTTCCTGTTTGAAAAGAGTGTGATTTATGTGGTGATCTCTTTAAACTCATCTGATTAAAGACATTTTAGAGCACAGGTAACAAGTCCTAATATATCCTTACATATTCAACCCCACCCTTTTATTTAATAGGATTGTTGAAAATACATAGGGCCAAGTATTGAGGTATTCTATTAATAAATCAATTTCTTCTAATAGGTTTGATGTGCGAGCGCATCTGGATTTCATCCCTGAGGTAAAACATACAGAAGTTGAATTGACTGAGGAAGAGTCACAAGAAGAAAGATTTCAGAATTATGAGCGGTACCGAATCTTGGTCCAAAATGATTTCCTTGGCATCCCAGAGGATAAATTCTTTGCACAGTTAGCTTTGGAGGAACAGTATGGTCCAGTGACTAAAAATGAAATCAGTGTAGAAGGAAAGAAAAAGTCCCAGTTGAATGCTGCCATTGGCTTCAAGTAAGTTGAGCATTGAGATGTAGTTCCAAGCTAACACCTTCAAGTGGACTAGTTTTTTCTAAGGTCCTAAGGAAGGTGGAGAGAGAGAGAAGAGGATGGATGAATCATACTATCACATACTTAATGATGAATAAATGAAGTATTTCTAAACTGTTGCCATAGTGGACACCCACCCTATAGGGGCAGTGTTGAAAAAGTACAAAAAAAAAAAAAAAAAAAAAAACCAATAAAACTCATACCCGAACCTACAAGTATACTGCAGATTTACTAAAAGAAGTGTTGTTTACTCGTATTTACCATTTTACCTACCTATTTTTAATTCAATGAGCATTATTGATATCAATGTCCTTATCTTCCATACAGAAATATTTCATGAGTTTATTACATCTTTTCTTAGAAGGTTCGAATGTTATTTGTGAACTTACCAATTATTCCATCAAATATGAGAGACACAGTAACACACAGCTCTCCCCAACCAAAACTTATATGCGTTGATTTTAGGTCTTTAGATGGTTTGGTGATCATGAACATTGATACACCTACTACTACTAGTATCACAAAGCAATATTTCTTGAGCGAGTACCTCTGCTTGCCAAAGATTACACTGAAAATCATCACAGGGATTGGTTTGATTGATTTGCCGAGGACTTGTGTGGGGTAACTAATCCAGGCCAAGGATTTGTTAGCCAGGAACATTGACATAAACGTACAAAAGGCGGTTATAGCATAGTATTTAGTAGCCGTAGTGTCCTCATCCTTCTTGAATACTGTGCAGAGCAACACATGAGCATAGGTGTAGTTCACAATGACTTGCACGAAAACGAAGATGAAAATGTAAGAAAAGTGTTCGGCGTGTGTCCCATAGGATCCTTTCAGAAGTTGCTCCGAGAACACGCCACTCAGAAGATACGAACAACAGATACCTAGAGCATAGATTAGAAAATGCAAAGTGGTCTTCCTCAGCAAAAAGGAACTCCCATCGGCCGCAGTCATGAGAAAAGAAGGTGGGTCTGTCATCTTTACACAAATCATATCATTTCCCAGTAGGAGTGCTTCATCTACGACCTGGCTCTTGTCAAAGTTCTCCTGATCTGTTTTATTATTACAAATGTTCTCCTGATCTGGTTCATTATTACAACTCTTTATTCTGCAGTCATGAGAAAAGAAGGTGGGTCTGTCATCTTTACACAAATCATATCATTTGCCAGTAGGAGTGCTTCATCCACGACCTGGCTCTTGTCAAAGTTCTCCTGATCTGTTTTATTATTACAAATGTTCTCCTGATCTGGTTCATTATTACAACTCTTTAGTCCATCCACTGGCTCCAGGCTTATGTCCCTCTTGGGTACACTACTGTGATGCATCTTACTTCCATTTTCTAAAATCATGCTTACGTGTTTCTTATGATTAGGTTCCAGTAATGGAATACCATCTAAAGTGCCGCTGTTTATGTTATCATTAAGATTGTCCTTATTTACATCTTGGCAAATGGTTTACATCTTGGCAAATAAGCTGATGTTTAACTTCTCCAATGTTGGGGGGATCGGAAACAACAAAAGTATCATTTTGTTCATTGTCCTTCTCAAAAGATTGATTCAAATAAGATTCTTGGCCTGTGTTCATTTTTATCGAATTAACAATGTTTTATGTTTCAGATATGTTTCGTTGGATGGATTTTTACTTCATGTCTTTGTTTACTAATCAGTGAGTGGTAATTACGTAGTATTCTCAATGCATCGCACAATGACCATTATATTGAATATTTACCAATATTTATTAATTTTCATAGGCTCTAGGTTTTATTTATCTTAAAAAGAACTAGAGGTGTGTAATTTTCTATCAATACTTCTTGGTTACTTATAGGTAGTATAGGTAAGTATGTATATATATATTTGAACTTGTGGAAACTAAGTACTATTAGGTACTCTTTAAAAAACACTACAATATGTCGTCACTTAAATGTGTTTAAAATACCCACAAGAACGTAACTTTTTACTCAGATTAAAGTTATCACGAATATAAAATCAGTATTTTGTTTATCGGTAAGAGGTTCAAGTTAGGATATAAACTGACTTTGGTAAATTATGGAAAGAAAATCGCACTATAGAACACAAATTATAAACAAGAGGATTACATAAAAGGCTCAAAAGCAAATTATAACAGAGCTCTCTATAGTGACCGATTGAAACACATGTTTCTCGACGACTAATAATTTTGATAATATTAATAAAATCATGAGATAAGACAAAAGTAACGGATGCTTCAAAAGTTCTTACAACGGCAAGGCAGAGTAGGCACACGGAGTACAGTAGGCTTGTGTGAATGAAATGATTTATGTGACTATGACTGTGTAACATAAATAAAATACCCTTTTTTGTTTCAGAATTCCTATAGCTCATTACTTTCGATGGTTCCTGTGTTTGCGATCATTCCAGTGACAGCTTATTCTTGCATGATCATCACTGCAATCATCTCCAGTATCAAAAGTAGGTACATGATTTATGTGACTATGATTGTTTAACATAAATACAATACCCTTTTTTTGTTTCAGAGTTCCTATAGCTCATTACTTTTGATGGTTCCTGTGTTTGCGATCATTCCAGTGACAGCTTATTCTTGCATGATCATCACTGCAATCATCTCCAGTATCAAAAGTAGGTACCTACCTCCTAAAAAAAGCATCAAAAAAATTTGATACCTACAGTATACATTTCGTAAAACCTAATTTGAGTCGAACCCGGAAATTTTATTTTATGCCGGAGGTTACCTACTGATCATTCGGCTACTGGTCAAGAATATCATGCAAATGTAAAAATTTGACAGTAAGTTAAATATAAATAAGAAGTGGGAGAAAAAGGATATGAAAATACCCATCGTTATGTTGTGTTTGTGTTAGGATGCAAATAAACAGTAATGACTTAATGGCTAATGACAAATGTCAGCCCATTGCCTAGCAAAGGTCTTAACAATACTCCTGTTGGTTCTGGATCTAGAAAGACATTCTCACGGTAGATAGGAAAACTTGGTGATGACAACTTCATATTTTGTTATCTGGTTATCGGACATTTTATCGAAAAGTGCATACAATAAGACCATATTTGGATTTCCTATGATGTAAAGGTGGCGTTCCGATCCTAGCTGCCGGGCAGCGCGACCCGGCAGCGCTGCCGAGCTGTGCGACCGCTGCCTACTGCTTCCTATGTATTCTTAACCAAATTCAATGGTATTTCTATAACACATTATTTATATTTATAATGGGATTCAAAGTCTTTTTTGCATGTTTCCAAAACTCTCTCAGAAACTAGCTTTTGATTTATTAGCAAAAAAATCTCACCTCAAATCTGAAATGTGCAAAAGAAAAGATAAATTTCTTTTCATTTCACAAAAAAAGAGGGGAGAAGTTGATGTGTTTTTGTCTGCAAGAAGAAAGGACTAGCCCCGATATGGTTGAACCTTTCTTTGAGGGTTTTTTTTAGTATTTTATATTATACAAGGTGTCGTAAAATACCTTTAAAGATAAATAATTCCAGGTATAGGTAGGTACATGATAATAAGAAGTCTGGCTGAGGGACTATAAACAGAGAGTAGATCAGCGTCAGCTAGGGGACTATAAACAGGGAGAAGACTAGCCCAAATTTCCTCACGCTATATCAATAGCGAAGGTTAATTGAGTGCGAAGGGCATCCCACTCGGAAAATTTTGTTTAGCCAAAACCAGTTGGCCTCAAAGTGATCACTCTAAAGCTGATTGAGAGGCCAACGACAAACGCCGACCTGCCTCAAAGCGATCACTCTTAAGCTGATTGAGAGGCCAACGACAAACGCCGACCCCATCTGAACATGGGAGAAGAAGAAGAAGAAGAAGAAGAAGAAGAAGAAGAAGAAGAAGAAGAAGAAGAAGAAGAAGAAGATAGGTAGGTAGGTAGGTAGGTAGGTAGGTAGGTAGGTAGGTAGGTACATAATAGGGTAATGTGATGTAGTTAAGTATCTACTTATGTATGTTCGGCTGGCTTCTAGTATTTATAGCTGGCCACATTGATCTCACCCAGCCTGAGTGGCGTTAGTTCTCAAGTTAGTTACGTGATTGCCCAGCAGGCAGCAGGTCACTCGTTTAGATACCATTTTAACCTTACAAGTCGTTCTTTAAAGATAAATAATTCCAGGTCTATAGGTAGGTACTATTAGGGTAATGTGATGTAGTTATGTATCTACTTATGTTCGGCTGGCTTCTAGTATTTACAGCTGGCCACATTGATCTCACCCAGCCAGAGTGGCGTTAGTTCTCAAGTTAGTTACGTGATTGCCCAGCAGGCAGCAGGTCACTCGTTTAGATACCATTTTAACCTTACAAGTCGTGATCAATCACAAAAGAAACATTATTAAAATTATTTATTTTTTATATCAATAATAAATAATTATAAACATGTTTGTTTTCTCTTGTAGGTGACTCACAACTTGTTGAGTGATTATTTTATCATTTTCTCCAATCTCTAGGTAAATAAAACAAAGTATAGAAATGACGCCGAAGAGATTCAACTGAAAATGATAAGGATGGATAAGGTGATTGATAGTATCAATAAGGATAGAAACCATTTATTTAATTTTCATTATATTTTTATCGTGAGTGATTATTTTATCATTTTCTCCAATCTCTAGGTAAATAAAACAAAGTATAGAAATGACGCCGAAAATCAACTGAAAATGATAAGGATGGATAAGGTGATTGATAGTATCAATAAGGATAGAAACCATTTATTTAATTTTCATTATATTTTTATCTATGTGGCGCAAACACGTAACTTACTGACTCACTCCCATCAATTGATATCTATTTCTCTAAGAATAAGTATAGATAATATCCTGGTCAACATTAAGTCGGCCATGGACCTTTCATTTTGATAACAAAAAGAAAAAATAATGGTCTGTCTATACTTTAAATAAAACATTGTGAGTAGGTATGTATAAAATAAAATATTTTTTATAAAATAAAATATTATTTTTTTTTAATTTAATAATCGATAGGTAGGTAATATTATAAAACATTTAGGTTACCTACTGATGTCAGTAAAATTGCCCAAAATTCCCGCTTTTGTATTCTAATTGTTTCCATCAAGTGGTCCATACGCCCAGCTCCCATATTTGGCCACATGGCCGTTGTAGATTTTACAATGACTAGAATTTGAATTAAAGTAGGGCAAAATGTCCGAGACAGATTCAAATTGATCCTAGTTTGCGGGTTCGCGCCGGATTTTACCCTGAACGGATAAGGTTCGTTCTCGGAACGAATGGCTTTCTCCTATCCTTTCGTCCTTCTCTCTTCCCTTTCGGGACGATAAGACCATAGCAGCTACAATTCCCTCTATCAAAGCTCTAAAAAAAAACCTCGTCAATCAACGACGTGAAGCTTTGATGTCGAGGCAGTGTGGACGGTTCAGTCGACATCGACCGGCCTATGTGTGGACTGGACACACCTTTAGGCCACCACAAAATAGAGGTACTTTATAGTACCTATTACCTATAGGTATGCGGGTGTATAATAACTGTATAGTATAGCTTCCCCTTTAGAAAATCTCATGATACGCCAGTGTACTAAATAGGTATGTACCTACCTACCTATCTATACCCAACTACAGGTAGGTATGTGTAAGTATATAGGTGCATATTTATTTTGTACGGTGTATTTACAATCGAAAAATATCGAAATACAGTAGAACCCCGATTTTATGAACAATTACCTACCTAGTTCATGAAATCGGAATTGCATATAAAAGTTCATAAAATCGGGGTTACATTAGAAAACAGAGAAAACATAGCAAATTTTCGACAGCAAATGCTTATTTATTGATTTTTTGACCTTTTAGTGACATATAATTTAACTAAAAGGACAAAATATGTTCATATTAGCATTATTGTTTAAAATTTATGTGAGGGTTTATAGGTGCTTACCTATATAAAAATCGGAAATTTTTGTTTGCATTATCAGAAAAAAATTCTGATTTTCGAGTAAAAAATAAAGAGAAAGATCGGATTTTCGAGTTCATATAACCGAGGTTTATAAAATCGGGGTTCTACTGTACTTACGAGTACAAATTTGTAGTCCACTGTAGGAACCGGCAGGTACCTATCTCGCATACAAACTACAAAACTAACGGATAAGTAGTACAGAATGGAGTTTTACATTATCAAACGAAAGATGGTCATTATTCCTTTTGGCTCAAAGAGTCGAAATCAAGCCGGTGTGCATGTACTATTACGATTGGATTTCTCGTTACATTCCCTGTTGGAGTAGTATGTATCGAGCAATAGTCCTAAGAACACAAGACAAGTAGCCACCTATCTCGCCATCTTTTGTATTTCAAGCAAGAGCTCAATGAATGAATGATTGAATTATTCATCTGAGGTTTACAAAAGTGGGCTTTGGACCATCCAAGAACAACATTAAGTAATTAACCCCCCCCCCTCCTTTCTCGATTTTGTTGAAATCAGCAAAATGTCATCTTATCTCATCCTCTATCACGTTTTTCATGAGATTATGCATGTGCGTGCGTTGGTTAAAAAACGCCTAACCTAAATCATATGTAAGTATGCAATGTGCATTGCATTTCGATTTTAGTAGAAACGGCGCATGATTATGCAATACGCATTGTATTGGAAATGTAAAGTGTAAACAAGAGCCGAAGTTAGCAAAATCTACAAAGAATACAAAGATGCAGGAAACCAAATTTCTGATTTTGTATTTTTGTCCAAGTACCAAGTCCGAAACTTCCAAAAAGCAAAAAGGCTAAAATAGGCGAAATTAATTATTAACTTTTATTAAAAGCTGCCCTGAGTGAGTGTGAGTAATAGAATTACCTAGTTGTTCAAATCCTACGGCTCTTGTATAGATACCCATGCATTGAAGAAAGAAGATCCACTTCTGCTATCTCCAATTCTCCATCAAGTGAACCAAGTCATGTAGTTCAGGTACCCTCCCGGATAAGCTCATTCATTTGTCCAGTGTGTCTTGTGGGGTATGAACACACCCTCAACCTCGTGATCGAACACTCTTCATCATGTGGCATGAAGCCAGGAAGCAAGAGAAGAAAATACGAGGGTTGATGGTCGACTACAAGAGACGTGCCGAGAGACGAAGAGACTACTATGAGAAGATCAGAGCAGACCCGACACAGTTCATACAGATTCATGGCAGACCTTGTAAGATCCATCTGGATCCATCGGTGGCTTTGGCAGCTGACAGTCCATCCACCATGATGTCTTGGCAAGGTGATAGGGATATCATGATAGACAGGTAGGTATGGAAACACTTGAAAATGGGTTTCACATTCACACTTATCAATAGTAAATTAATCCTGGTAATACTTGGGTTGGGGATGGCAAGATGATGTTGAATATGGCTATGGGCCCATCATTTAACACTTTGACGCCACAGCTGCAATGTACATGTGTTTACAGGATGCCACAACCAATCTTACCGGTGTTATGTCCATGTAACACTGGCACTGCCAGCACTGGTGATCCGTGTAAATATTGCCCAGTAACATGAAAAATAAATAAATATACCTAGTCCATATAACAAGCTAAATCTGTTGTGATTTTAGTCATACAACAAAGAGGGAAAGCGGGAAAAATTTCCTCTTTGTAAAATTTGAATTTCTTTTTTTCTATAAGTCTCAGGAAAAAGTTCTTTATATCCCTAAATAGCTAGAAGTCTTGAGAAGCCATTCCAGCAATCAAAAATCTTATTGGTGATACATTGAAGTAACACCAAGGGCTCCAACGGTGTTACCTTGATGTAACACGGTTTTCCATTATCACACAAAAAAGGTGTAACACTTTGGTGTAACACTGGTAATAAATGTGTTAAGCACTAAAAAAAATATTGTACCTACTGATGGTGAAATGTATAAAATAACTTTCCTGTTTGAAAAGAGTGTGATTTATGTGGTGATCTGATTAAACTCATCTGATTAAAGACATTTTAGAGCACAGGTAACAAGTCTAATATATCCTTACATATTCAACCCTACCCTTTTATTTAATATGATTGTTGAAAATACATAGGGCCAAGTATTGAGGTATTCTATCAATAAATCAATTTGTTCTAACAGGTTTGATGTGCGAGCTCATCTGGATTTCATCCCTGAGGTAAAACATACAGAAGTTGAATTGACTGAGGAAGAGTCACAAGAAGAAAGATTTCAGAATTATGAGCCACTTTTCCTTTCCTTCTTCTTTGTTTTGTTAAATAGGTAGGTAAATACTTACCCCTAAGGCTGACTTGATATTTCCTCCATCTACATTTGAATGTTTGTCAAAGAAATTGAACCTCCTCCACTGAAACAATTAATCAAGGTGAGTTTGTCAATTACTTAACAAGACATTTATGATGTATCTACATTCTACATATCAACCACTCCCTGCTAAAATTGGGCAGCTTCCTCCTTATCACTGTTTAGTCAAGAATACTTGAACAAAATTCAATCTTGTATTTTGTTTGACTCTCCCAGTTCTCTCTCTACTAGATGAAGCTTGTGGAGTTTCTAAATCAGCTTGCAGGACTCGTTTTGATCTCCCTGAGAATAAAGTAAATAAGGACAAGTAAAATATTAGTTTTATGTATATCACACACGCGCACGAGTGTGTAAGAACTAAGAGCGATAACAATCAAAAGTAGATGGATGTCTTTTAAATAAAGTAAATTCGAGACGTTTAATTTTCATTTATATGTATAGAAAAAGTTCATGAACACTTACCTCGTGTATTTAGCGTCTTGTCATTAGCATCAGTTAAGGCAAGGGTCAATCTGTTGAAAACTCCACGTCCAAAATATTCAGCCACAACTCCGAATGGATCATCTGATTTGTCTAAATCACTATGGAATACTTCATTGAGTGTCTTGCTAGGCTCCTGTGATTGTATAACATTGAGGATATGTTTATTCTTAGGAAGACAAGCAGGGCACTCCTTATCACTTTCTGAGAAGCTCTGGAAGCAATGTTTGTGAAACGAATGCTGACATAGGAAATGGACAGAAGGCAACTCCAGCTGTTCGTTACATACAAGCACCAGATATACTACTCTTTAAACTTTTACCTTGGCAGGCGGGACAGAGTATTTCTACTGTAGGAAACATTGAATCATACCTACTGTTAATTTATTGCCATGGGATAAATGTATGTTACTACATGACTGTAAAAGATTAAAATTGGTGTTAGAAAACGTCGGCGTCGTGTAGTCCATTGGTTATAATTTGAGTAACATGAGTATTGTTTTACAGGTATGGAGAGCAATGACTACTTCAGCTACCTCACTCGTGACATGGAGGAGGCTGAGAACCTCCGCCTTGCCAAAGAAGAAGAGGAAGAGAAAGCCTTGTTCTCTGGTCGCAAATCAAGACGAGAGAGGAGAGCATTCCGAGAGAAAGCAATGCAAGGTCGCCGGTCAAGTCCTCTCAGTTTTGCTACGCGCGTTAGCCCCACCTATGGTATTTCCAAAGAGAAGGAAATCATCAACATCTTGCCAAGGAAGAAGAGGAAGAGAAAGCCTTGTTCTCTGGTCGCAAATCAAGACGAGAGAGGAGAGCATTCCGAGAGAAAGCGATGCAAGGTCGCCGGTCAAGTCCTCTCAGTTTTGCTACGCGCGTTAGCCCCACCTATGGTATTTCCAAAGAGAAGGAAATCATCAACAGTTTGTCCAAATCAAAATCCCGCTCTCCTTCGCCAATAAATTCGGGGAAGATCATGTACATTACCAGCTTTGGAGGTGCAGAGGAGGAACCTGCACAAAGCTCTACCAAGTCTACTGTTGTCAGTAAAGATGGGAAATCCAGGGATTCTAGAAGCAAACGATCAAGATCTTCCTCTCGACACAGGAGTAACTCTAGACATAGGAGCAGTTCTAGACACAGGAGTAGTTCTAGACATAGGAGCAGTTCTAAACGATACAACTCTTCTAGTTCCAGACGAAAGTCGTACAATTCGAAATCTAGATCCAGAACCAGGAGTCCGCATTCTAGAAGGTAATAAATAGTCTATTGTGCTCACCATAAGTGGTCAGAGAAAGGATATTAAGATAATTATTAAGTTTTGTTTTATTCTCTGGGATGATGCATATCTTTCTGGTAGTCTGGCAAGTGAGCTTTAAAATTTCCTGTAAATAATAGCAGATACATATTATGTATATAAATTTGCACGGCTTCAATCTTGGTATAACAGTTGAGAAGCAAGGTCGTGTGTTGAGCATTAGCCACACCATTTCCAGCTTTATGTAAGGCAGCCAGGTATTCTGTCAACTTCTCTATGTGTTGTGAATCCAAGAACTTGCGGATAACATAGGAGGGTTCCAGTTTACCAATAGTTTTGATATATTGTCTGATAGCACCATAGAGATCACCCTTAGCATACAGGTGGTCACCATACTGACGAAATATCTCCACCAAGCTGTCCTTGTCATAATGATTACTCTTAGCAATGTTAATAGCGACGTCATACAAATTCTTCTTGAATAATAAACTTAGTTTGGACTGGAGATCTTTCTCATTGAGCTGATGGAGGTTATAATCATCTCTTTATCACTCGTGATAGGTATCTCTTGATAAGAATCCATTGATCCATTCCACAATCGCACCACAAACGCACAATCCAGTCAATCCACATATCCACAACTAAAATCATATCTGTGAAGTTAGCACAAACAAATAATCAAACCACATCTGTGAAGTTAGCAATATTTTTTCAATTTTAATAGACAGTGTTGCCAGCTGACGAATAGTTTTTTGAAAGAGGTTTTTTTAGAAAACCTCTTGATTTTTCGCTTTTCCAAAAAGCAAAAGTTGCAAAAGAAAAGTTAGAAAAGCCGAAGTTGGGAAAGAGAAAGCTAGGAAGAAATTCTAGTTATTCTAGAAAAGCTTCAAAAAGGGTTAAAAGTTAAATAAAAACTGGAGTGAAAGAGCCAATAGTGTTATGGTACACAAATCCTTCTGTTGAGATTACCTGTGCTTGCTATAACACTCATCACTCATCAGTTCATTTACCTCTCAGAAGTGTTTCTTATCAGACTTTGTGAAATGTGGTTGCTATAAGTTTGTGAGACTTGGTGATTGAAATGATGAGCCATATCATCAAGAGTTGTAGAAATTTACAAAGACCACTGTATGCTCATTTGTTGAACCAAACAGTGTGCTATCGGTCATTCCATTTGAGCCCTTATAAATCAAGCCATCAGCAAGTACCTTCCGGTAAGTTTTAAAACCAATCAAAGCAGTTGCTTCAAAAGCCCTTTATCCTATAACTCGAATTCAACAGTATGGACAGCAATTCATTTCTGGATCAGTATATTTGCTGAAACCAGTGGAGGCATATTTTTAACATACAGTGTTCATATGCAGCATCAACCCATGTAAACCAGCTTCAAAAATAAACCCAAGTCCATACGCAGTTAATGTTGGTAAACTTCCTAGCACTGAGGGTGTGTTTATGTACTGGGCTGAGATGAGCTTGCACGAGGTGAGATAGGATATTGTTTCTACAGTTTTGCATTGGAGTGGTAACTTAACCAAGGATAGCGTGGGATTGTTGGGCATTTTTTCTAACCCTCTGTCCCGGCGGCAATTTTAAAAATTTATTTTATATTTATTTTTGTTTGCTTTGTAATTGGCTTGTTTGTAATATCTAATTTCAATGAAAGGTATAATATAAACGTGCAAACTAGAGATAAAAAGTAAAAAATGAATTCAGATTGTACGCATTGTAGAAAAAAAAATCAAAATTTCAAATTTCCCGCCAACTTTACACGCTCATGAAGGCTCTGTGTTAAGTTACCACATCATTTTCCACACGCGATAGCGACGTCATACAAATTCTTCTTGAATAATAAACTTAGTTTGGACTGGAGATCTTTCTCATTGAGCTGATGGAGGTTATAATCATTGGAGAGAAGGAACAGCGAGCCCCACTCTGCTACAGCGCCTACGAGAGGTGCATGCACGGCAGAGTATACAATGAACTTGTTATCAATATCAAGCACGGTCACTGTATGCCCTCCTGGTACATTACTTCCTGTACCACTAGGTCTAACATGAGAGACACTGTTCTTTATATCATGAGCTACTATTACAAGATAGGATCGAAACCACTGGAGAAATTCCTTGGTTCCATCCACTGCAAAGCAGGGTCCTCTCCCCTCAGTCGTGAAGCAATAGATAGCTTTGTCTTCCGGTGCTTTAGCATCTTTCACCTCCTTGGCAATCATGAATTGGCTATCACTTGCCTCTGTCATCACAGAGCAACGCTTTGTACAACCAAAGCTTTCCAGTTGAGTCATTGTGTCTGTCTCTGATAAAGTATACAACTGGACATTCGATGTTGTCGCTACAAATAGGAAACTCTTCTTGTTTTGGACACGGAAAGCAAGCCCTGTGATTGGCTGATTTCCCCCTTTGAGAACTTTCTGTTTGCTACTTTTATCCCGACCTTGGCTTCAATGGCCTCCCCTTGCAGATGTTCCTATCAACAATCCTATTTTATTATTTTACTTTTCCCTCCTTCCAGGTTAAAGCGATCCAGAAGCAAATCGAAAAGTCCAAAGAAACCAGTTGATTCCTCCCAGCACCAAAACCAATCTAGTGTCTTGGTTCATGTCTGGCAAAAGCATATTAGAAGGCTTGTAGTCAGTACATAATCTTTTGAGTAGCTCACTTGTTTCTTGAGGGACATGTTCCAGTAAAGTTTTTCCATAACGTTTAATATTAGCCTCTGCCTCGTAGAAGGAGAGCTTGCCAATATATTGTAGAGCCTATGTCTTGGTTCATGTCTGGCAAAAGCATATTAGAAGGCTTGTAGTCAGTACATAATCTCTTGAGTAGCTCACTTGTTTCTTGTGGGACATGTTCCAGTAAAGTTTTTCCATAACGTTTAATATTAGCCTCTGCCTCGTAGAAGGAGAGCTTGCCAATATATTGGTGTTAGACTGTTAGAAAACGTCGGCGTCGTGTAGTCCATTGGTTATAGTTTGAGTAACATGAGTATTGTTTTACAGGTATGGAGAGCAATGACTACTTCAGCTACCTCACTCGTGACATGGAGGAGGCTGAGAACCGGTTTTTCCGTAACGTTTAATATTAGCCTCTGCCTCGTAGAAGGAGAGCTTGCCAATATATTGCAGAGCCTCTAGATATTTGCCATGATCTTCTATTTGTATCTTGAGATACCAGGTATGCTTCCTATGTTTCTCTGCTAGAAGTAGAGCGTCCTCTGAGGAGGACTGACGGTCAGAGTGATGTTTTGCCGACTTTTAAAAATAATGAAATGAAAACTAAATAATAGAATAATTGTTTCTGTAAGTAGCGCTTACTAAGTTAAGTACGTATGATAGTATGGTACGTAATGTATAATTTACCACCTACTTATGTACTTTGTAGATTGAAAGTTTTCCAACATACCTAGCCCCTCGGAGAATAGGTCCGAATTTTATTTTCCAGTCTACTCTTGAACCGATTGCATCACTTTCTCATTACATAGTTTAGTTTGCTTATAGGTAAATACTAGCAAGTAAAAAAGCTCTCCTCTTATCCTAATTCCATGAATTCTACCCAGTATGAACAACGTGACATCCCTGATACTAAACAATGATATTTTTCTGTCCGGATTGGCGGAATACTGATAATCTCAATATACAGGGTGGTTGCGTGTTTGCAAACCTTCGCCCCTCTTTTGGTAATCACATAGAAACTAGAAACAGATGGTAAAGAACTGATCATACCCGCTTCTTTATTTACCTCAGAAGTACATTCACATTAGTTACCACGACGGATTATTACATACTCACACACAAAAAGCCCAAACTGAGCATACTCACACTCAAAAAGCCCAAACTGAGGCTTAGGTGTAGGGGCTGGTCAGCCCCAAAGGACGGGTTGAGCTTCTACGAATCTACCACGACGGATTTGTGATTGTTCGATACACATTCTTTTACATCCATGCCTATCCGGGAACTGAAAAGTTTGGTCAACAACATTTCCGTCCTGGCCATGAATCGAACCCAGCACCTCCGAGTCGAGAGTCGCTTTAACCACTCAGTTACAGGGTTGGGCTTAATCAGACATTTCTAGAATCTTCTCTCTCTTCAACTTACTTACATGGTAATTTATTTTTCCATTTTATTATTATTAAATTCATTGGGTATTTGCCTTTCAAGTGGTTACTCTGGTTACTCATTAAAAAAAAAATCCCTCAACTATTGATGTCTTACCTCTAAAAATGCCATGACTAATTATTACTGTCTCAATGATGATTTGAGTTTTTGAGTTTGTACAGTTTACTGGAACTTGTTGCTATTACCTGCAATTGAAAACCAAGGATAAATGAAGTCAGAAGACAAAATTGTTGTGTCAAACAATAACCTAATAACTATGTATTTACTGGGGCCTTTAAAGCACTCTTTTTATTAAGGACTTTTCTCTTATAATCCAATTATATTTTCCTGGCATAATTTGTACCAGGCTTGGTGCACATGAACAATGGCAACCATAGACCATGGACCCTGGCCTAGACCTTAGACCATTAATCCCCCTGTTGAGACCATTGACCGTCTCAACAGGGTGTCCACAATAAAGCCTGCTTCACTTGAAAATTTTGAGCTTCAAATGTTATCAAAAAAGAATACAAAACCATCAACCATTGCAGAATAACTACTAAGCTCAATTTCTTCATTTTCTGCAAGGGTTAGTATGGTACTATGGTTGGAGCAATGGTCAGGGCTCTGTTTATTAGAGTGGTTTATTTATTTCCCTTGGGTTGGGACTAGGCTATGGTCGATGTTCAGTTCTCTGTACTGTAGATGCCTACATCTACCTACTTATAAGCTTAGAACTTACCTTCTCATTGGAACTCCTTGACATGACTCAAAAGTTATCTGGATTTTTTTTTTTTTTTGTAGTTTACCTCAGTAAACACAAAAGTTTGGGCTGGGAATAAGGAGAGGGGTACAGAATGAAACGTATCTTTACCCTGGGTTGAGGCTTTTCACTTTTCCTTTCCTTCTTCTTTGTTTTGTTAAATAGGTAAATACTTACCCCTAAGGCTGACTTGATATTTCCTCCATCTATATTTGAATGTTTGTCAAAGAAATTGAACCTCCTCCACTGAAACAATTAATCAGGGTGAGTTTGTCAATTACTTAACAAGACATTTATGATGTATCTACATTCTACATATCAACCACTCCCTGCTAAAATTAGGCAGCTTCCTCCTTATCACTGTTTAGTCAAGAATACTTGAACAAAATTCAATCTTGTATTTTGTTTGACTCTCCCAGTTCTCTCTCTATCTGCTCTTGGTGCCAAAGCCACCTTGTCCTTTCACATGGGAGGGAATTTTAGTAACATTTAGATTATGTAAATAGAATAAACCATTTTATCAAAATATTTTTTCAACCTGTGTTGGTTACTGAAAGTTTACTCCTATCCGCTTATTGTATCTTCCCCTTCCATCTTATCTCCACTATTTGCTTGTAAATACTATGTAGATTTTAAATATTGTAAATCATATAGATTAAATATTTCTTTTTCAATTGAAATTATAGAAAATAAAATGAGTTCACGTTCAAGATTTTGAACTTTGAATATACTTGCTAGTTTCTTGTGAAGTTTCAATGTAATATCGGTAGGTAGGTAGAAAAAGAAGATATATTTAGGCAGTAAAAAATAAATATTTTAATGAAATAGATATAATTTAAAATAATACATTACTCTGAACTTTTTTTTATAAAGTTATCAATAGAGAGAAAAGTAATAGAAGTAACAGTATAAAGCACGAAACATCACTAAAGCAAATAAAATGATGTAGTTGCAAATGGGCCAAAAAATGATAAATTATATTAGACTTATACATATAAGGGGATCATTATTTTATGTGTAAAATTATGCAAAAGAGCTCAATTTTAAATGATAGGATAGTAACGTTCAGATTCCTTTGGGTATTCACGATTTGTACTAAGTGTGCTTTCACCTCTAACAGATTTCGTGTAATTTATGTGCTGGGTTAATTAGTGTTTCAAGCAACACAACACCAAATATTTTTCCAATAACATATTTTCAAGTAGGTCTCATATGATTCTATAAAATCGCCAGAGTCTTTAACAGATTTCGTGTAATTTATGTGCTGGGTTAACATTAGTGTTTCAAGCAACACAACACCAAATATTTTTCCAATAACATATTTTCAAGTAGGTCTCATATGATTCTATAAAATCGCCAGAGAATGAACACTCCATGCTGACATGGTACGTGTATCACGAGAAAGGGTTCAAGGATTCATCATAGGCGTCAGAACTAAAAGGATTCTTGCTTTCATCGTATTCTTCCTCAAAGGGATTAGTACTTGCTGGTTTGGTGTTAGTAGGAACAGAGCTTGACTTGGGAATATTTGACGTAGCTTTTGTTCTGCTAGATGAAGCTTGTGAAGTTTCTAAATCAGCTTGCAGGACTCGTTTTGATCTCCCTGAGAATAAAGTAAATAAGGACAAGTAATATTAGTTTTATGTATATCACACACACACGAGTGTTAAGAACTAAGAGCGATAACAATCAAAAGTAGATGGATGTCTTTTAAATAAAGTAAATTCGATACGTTTAATTTTCATTTATATGTATAGAAAAAGTTCATAAACACTTACCTCGTGTATTTAGCGTCTTGTCATTAGCATCAGTTAAGGCAAGGGTCAATCTGTTGAAAACTCCACGTCCAAAATATTCAAGAATGGCCTATCTCAGCCCAGTACATAAACACACCCTGAATCAGTACAATGAGTTTACTGTGTTCAAACAAGTTGAATGGTATTTGATCATGTTTGAAGGTGGTCTACACAGATTGACACACCAATGTGTTGGAAATCTGGAAAATTATTCAGAAGCTACAAAATGAAAAAGAAAGCTCTTTTTTATGTATAAAGTAACACAATAATAACAATGGCCAATGGCCACTGCTCATTTCAGACTGTTCCTTTTGGTAACAACTTTCCATTGATGTGACTTCTGAACAAGTACCTAGTACCAAAACCAATAATAAATTTGTCAATTGTTATATTATGAACCCTGACTGTTTTTCACAGAGCACATGTATTAAACATGATGGTCAAAATTTCTCTTCTATGTGCCATTATTTAGCTTCTAATTATCTCTACAGGGTGAAAATGGAAAACATTATTAAAAGCCTAGGGTAGATTTCCTGAGGTCATTTCCAACAAAAAACAAGCAAGATAGGAAAAAAAAGTTATACCTAGAATGTTTTTTGTTGGAAATTACCTCAGAAATCTACCCTAGGCTTCTGGTAACGTTTTTTGTGTTCACCCTGTATAAAACTCACCCAGAAAGAAGGAAATAATAATTATAGAAACAAATTTAAATCATGGAAGGAAAAATAATAATAATAAAATAAAAAATAAATAAATAAAAAAAAATGAAATTTTCCCTTTGTTCAAAATATTTGAATTTTCTAGATGTAGGTACTTACCTACCTACATGTTTCCATGCAACCCTGTATGCAAGGACTACTCTTTGATGCTTAATTTGACAAATCAGTTGACATGGAGTGTGATCATTTCATGGCCTATGTTCAATAAACTGTGAACTGAGTATTTAGCTCAAGGAAAGTCTACTGTTACTGTCTGCTCATTTGGCTTATACTTACCTTCCTTCATTTTCTTTGTTCATTTTACTTCACACGGTATATATCTCCATATTACATTATTGTTTTTGAGGGGGTGTAGGTATTGGTCATGATTTCTTCTTGTAATTTTCAGGTGGTAAAGGTGGCACTAAGTTAAGTACGTATGATAGTATGGTACGTAATGTATAATTTACCACCTACTTATGTACTTTGTCGATTGAAAGTTTTCCAACATACCTAGCCCCTCGGAGAATAGGTCCGAATTTTATTTTCCAGTCTACTCTTGAACCGATTGCATCACTTTCTCATTACATATTTAGTTTAGTTTGCTTATAGGTAGACTAGCAAGTAAAAAAGCTCTCCTCTTATCTTAATTCCATGAATTCTACCCAGTATGAACAACGTGACATCCCTGATACTAAACAATGATATTTTTCTGTCCGGATTGGCGGAATACTGATAATCTCAATATACAGGGTGGTTGCGTGTTTGCAAACCTTCGCCCCTCTTTTGGTAATCACATAGAAACTAGAAACAGATGGTAAAGAACTGATCATACCCGCTTCTTTATTTACCTCAGAAGTACATTCACATTAGTTACCACGACGGATTATTACATACTCACACACAAAAAGCCCAAACTGAGCATACTCACACTCAAAAAGCCCAAACTGAGGCTTAGGTGTAGGGGCTGGTCAGCCCCAAAGGACGGGTTGAGCTTCTACGAATCTACCACGACGGATTTGTGATTGTTCGATACACATTCTTTGAGTATCATTCAAATTTGAACAAATTACATGTTGTAATATCCTACAGATAGCAAATGATTTCGACACTCAATTAGAATTGCGTTGGGAAAATGAAAACTCTCCTAAGGTTTCTCGAAAGCTTGTATCCGACCCTTGCACGTCTCTCCCACTACCCAGGCACTGTTGTAGTAGGGTTTCAGGTTCGTGTCTTAGATATAACTTAAACTAGTATTTTCCTTCTCTTTCAAATCCTCAAAATCACCCCTGGTTTTTTTTTTTTTTTTTAATCAGAATCCTGTGTTAACTCGTAATATGTCTGTCCTTTGCACATGATAAATATATCAGATAGATTTTTATCCCTGCACGTTTTTATCTTTAGCTCATGGAATAAATTCACGTGTGTGAGGTACCTACACTACCTACATTTCATTTCAACATCAGTAAAAGTGGAATTTTAATTGTGTTAAGCATATTTAAATGCTCGTCACAAACATCGTTCCCCGATTATTTCACCTAGATAAATTTCATGACATGACTTGGACTCGAACCACCAACCTCCAG